>NW_025940641.1:0-98539 GCF_000764305.2 Hyalella azteca
ATATAATATAATAGAAGTGTCGGCACTGAAGAAATACACCCATGGCCTGTTGCCAATTCTTGTACTTTCCGTGAGTTGATTCACAAGCAATCATTGATAGAAATAAAATAAAAATTTTCATTTATGGATGCTCAAATTCAACGAAGATCCCACACCGGAGTTCACAAAAAATTCCATTGTATGATATTATTAAATATTGTACTATACTAAGTAGTTCACAAAGAAATCCGTTGTATGATATTATTATAATGTTATTTCATAAAAATTATCTTAAAAATCGTCTTGTTTGTTAATCTTGTAGCGTGCTCTACTTAGAATAGGACGAGACGATTAAAAGACTTCATGATTGTAATTCGTTTATTCGCAATTCCTGTAATTTTGAGCGGTTGAATTAATCACATCACGTATCGGTGAAATAGGATGCCCACATGTATCGTACTTTTATTAAGTATTGTACGTACTATACTAAGTATTGTCCTGCACTAAGTATTGTCCTGTACTAAGTATGCACTATACTAAGTATTGTCCTGTACTAAGTATTGTACTATACCAAGTATTAACCTTTACTAAGTATTGTACTATCATTTGTAAAATGACCTTGAAATTCTACCCAGCCTACGCAGACGACCTTCAAGCTGGCACCCGTGCATTAAACCTAAGGCTATTTCACGGAGCAAGCGAATATAGAAAATATAATACAAATTATTTGATCGACCATTAGAAGAGGTACATCTAACGTGCAATAAATTTTAACATTATTTTATCCCTCTATTTACGCAAATGCATGCTTCCCTATTTCTGGACCTTGTTCATGGAAACGTCTCACAGCAAAAGCTAATTGAGTTCTAAAGTCGGTAAAAATATTTAACTGTATTCATTCAGCGTAATTACTTCAACTATAAAAATACTGCGACGATGACGAAAATAAAAAAAAAGTGATACAATAGAACAACAGAGAAGTAATGTTGATCCGATCACGAGTCGCACACTTGCTTTAAAGTTAAAGCTTTAATTTTGGTTTCAGTCTTTGAACCTCCAGCGGTGGTTTGCCTGCGGTCGTTTTAGGGGTTAAATCTCGGCATCTGTGAGACGAGCGTTTTTTTAACAAAGAATTGCAGCTTCGTTCATGCCAGGCCAAAGAAAATATTTACGTGAAAGACACACTATTTGAGTCTACGTGTCAAAATTACAAGTAATGCGAATTGGCGGTTTTATCTATAATGAAAATTTGTTTAATAATGAAAAAATTAGTTTATAAATGCGATAATTTGGAACTATATCATTGGGGCTATTCACAATCATCTCCAGAAATAACAACATTGATTGATCACACGACCGGTCGCTATGGCTTCATCACTACGTCTGAACTTCATGAAAATGTGATGGTTGTCTTTTATAGAACATTCGAGTAACGTAAATGCTTGACATTGACATTGAAGAAAGCTATGAGTTTATTTCGATGTTTGTTTGTGCGTTAATTTAAAACTTTAAGTACAGGTAGGATTGTTTAAGAAAGATCAGTTGCTTCGTTTGTAACGTATTTCAATAACTTCAACACACACACCTGATCCGAAATCAGTTTTATAATAAAAATTAAGTTTCAAATAACACAATCGAGAGTAAAAATCATTAGAAGATAGGATAAAATGCTAGCAGCTACAATAATACACCCTTTTTGTTACAAAATTCGCACTTAAATAAAGAAATATAAATTACCATTTATTCTTCCGTCACGATGAAAATTTATGAGAATCGGTAATCCAACTCAAGCAATGGTACGGGAAAACCGGTTGCACATCACCACTTCATACGGCGTCCACAACGACACTGAAGGAAAGACCAGCCTGACCCCAGCAGCGCTTCTTTTCGGTCGCGCTACTCACTGTAACTCATCACGCCTCAGGCAGCTACCGAGTACAAGCACCGTTAGTGCTAAGTACTTACGAATCTACTTCTAGTGCAGTGCTATACACTAGGTGCAGTGCTATGCTCTAAGTGCAGTGCTATACACTAGGTGCAGTGCTATACACTAAGTGAAGTACTATACATTAAGTGCAGTGCTATACACTAAGTGCAGTGCTATACACTAGGTGCAGAGCTATACACTAAGTTCAGTGCTATACATTAGCTGCAGTGCTATACACTACGTGCAATGCTATATAATAATTACAGTGCTATGCACTAAGGTTAGGGCCTCGTAGTGCCAAATTAGTCGCTCAAAGTCACATAGGTGATGCCTCATTTATGGGATCTCAACCCTCTTAGACAAACCCTATTTGTAAAGTTTATCCGTCTTGATCCTAATCCTGGTAATCACTAATCCTTAGTCCTAAGTGATGTCAAGATGATGTCACAAGGGTTAAGTTATAGAGCGCTATCACGATATCCTTCAATCCTTGACTACGAAAGGCGTTGTGACGCACAGCCAGACATTTAAAATAAATTTTCCCATCACACATGACGTAATCATGTCTGGCTCTACGACAAGGCTTTATTTTACATGTCAATGCTGCTCATTGTCAATACATTACAATGAGCAGCTAAGTGAACTTCACGTGAGTTAATTAAAGTTCCCTGAAAGAAATATGTCATAATATAACCTAAAGCGATTACTAATGGTGGTGATTCTTCACCTGCAGACTGCACTGGATATGTATCAGTGATTATGAAAGGAATTTTTGGCAAATACGTGTTCGCCAAAATTGTTTTCTTTAAAAAATTCTCTTTTTTAAAAAGGGAACAAAGTTACCGAAAGATTACGGTCGGAACTGATGATTTTAATTTGGCCGTCGTTTGATTTATCTTAATTTGAAAACTGTGTGTGAATAGAATAAATATTCAGCATAAGAAATGAGGGCTGTTAATCCATTCGGCCTTAACGAAAGCACACTCAACAAGTTCTACCCCAAATCCATACGACAATTTTCTCCATCAAGTTCACAGCTTAATTCCCAACCACAAGTTTTAGGTACAAGTATCCAACCGCAAGCCCCCAAGCCAGTCTCCAACCGCAAGTCCCCATCTCAAGTCTCAACCTCAAGTCTCAACCTCAAGTCTCAACCTCAAGTCTCAACCTCAAGTCTCAACCTCAAGTGTCAACCACAAGGCCCAACTGCAAACCCAAATGTCAAGTCCCCATCTCAAGTCGCAACCTAAAATCGCAACCTCAAGTCTCAACCACAAGGCCCAACTGAATGCCCCTATTTCAAGTCCCCATCTCAAGTTGCAACCCCAAATCTCAACCCCAAATCCCAACCTTAAGGCTCAATCTCAAGTCCCAAGTCCCAACCTCAAGTCTCCACCACAAGTCTCAACCTCAAGTCTCAACCTCAAGTCTCAACCCCAAGTCCCAGCCCCAAGTCCCCGCCTCGAGCGTCACCTCACAGGCAAGTCTCATGACTCACGAGGCGTCGACAGGCGCGCCAGGTTGCACACGGTAGCCAGGATACCAGCGCCGAATAAATTCTTCGCGTCTCGCCTCTAAATTTTTATTGCAGGATTAAAAATTTGCACGAATTTCGGGAATGAAATTCGACGTGACGAACGATCCAACAATGTATTGGATTACCAGCAAGATGGATACGAATCGGAAAACGGAATTAAATTTTAGGGATTGTGTTCAACGAGAAAATTCCTATGCTTTGTTTCATTGCTCGGTATACATCACATGAACCTGATACACCAATTACATTTCAAAATTTTCATTCATTTAAGGAGGTCTGAATTATAACAAGCATAAGTAATTTTCGTAGATCAGACAGTTAAAAAAAATTAATTATGAAAAATGTTGTTAATATTTACGGGCTCGGAGAAAACAAGACTCGAAAAAACACAGTTTTTCAGTCTCACAACGATTTTATTTATAGACGTGCAATGAAATTGCATAACATTATAGTCACTAAAATTTGACAAATTATGAATAATGCAGTCCGAAAGTTTACTGAAATGTTACGTTGTTATATCGTTATTCGGTTCCTATAACGTCAGGCAGTTCTTCGTCAATTGGTAAATCTCCAAACTTCAGAGTAGAGTGAGATTGACTACAGGGGATATGTATGAGACAGCCTATAATCGCAGTTCGAACCATTTAATTAGGTGAAAAACCATTTAAATGGTTTAAACCATTTAATTACGTAAAATTAGGTGTTAAAACCAACACACACTATCACGCTCAGGCCTTACTATCAATAAATGCACTGAAGCTCCACCCAGTCGCATTGTGCGAGAAAGTATTAATGAACGACCATTATTGCTTGAATTTTTCGAAAGGAAATAATAATTGTTCAAAATGTTCAAAAAATATAAAGTACACGTACTCGTAGAATGGTGTCGAAAACATAAAAATTTAATTTAAATAATGATTAAATCAATATCAAACAAAATTCATTCATCAGTGAGTCGGAAAGAAAAATTATCGAACGTTACTCTTTCGCAGCGCATGAGATAATCTTGAAAATGAGTAAAATTAATGATTACACAGACTACCAAAAAATCAACCTTTTAATATTTCATGCACAAAAAGTGCATACAAAAAGCACACGTGAAAATCTAATGCAGTGCTTGAGGTCAACACGTTGAGCGCGCGGGTCGATAGGCGCGTTGTTACAGCGCCTGCGCTACAGGTAGCGTGACAGACGTACGACAAACACGTGAATATATTCGAAGTCAAAACTGAACAAAAGGATCATAGATTATTTATGCATAAATGTGGAATACACTGGGGTCAGTATTAAATGTGGAGTCTGTCGAGCTAATAAACTCGTTATAACTAACAAAAAATCTAGCAACATCCTGCAATTGCACTTGCGATTGCAATTTATTTCACTTATTGCACTTCCGTAAATTACCAAACGAACTGCAAAACGAGCACTTGGTGAAGAGAAATCTACGGGCAGTAAAACCTCTTCTTCGATCGTAGGAAAATCGGAAACGAAACCTCCGATAAACCAACATTGACCAAAATTTTGCAAATAGTTCAGTCGCACAATACAGTAGTGATGCCAATTCAGACTGATGGAGCAAAAACATCAAGTCGAAAGTGTGATGAGACTATTTTAAGAAGCAATACAGACAGGTTACCAGCAGAGATCACATCGGGGAGGTTATTCAACATCGGTCGGCAATGATGTTTGCGTGCATATGGAATCCAGTAGCCTTGGAAGGCTATCAGCTGGAGCGATCACTGCAAGCTGCGTTCATGGCATTTATTATCGGTTATAAGGACGAAGAGTAGTGTCAGTTATTTCTTCAGTATCGCTTTCGCCAGAGTGGCATGGTGTTAAAATAGTTCTACAGCTTGACATCCAGCTAAGAATCGTTCATGCAAACCTATCCTCTAACTTGTCTTTAATGCCGTACAAGTTGCAGTGCATAGAATTAATTTTGATTACTGAACGTAAATGTAGAGATCGAAGCATCGCTGAAAACTGCATGAAAACAACAATTGATAACAAAATTTTCTCTGACTGAACGAAAATAGAAATATCGAGCATCACAATCGCATAACCTCCCTCGGTGTGACCCAATGATGGCTGCAAGCAGATCATTTCTGCTGTTCCTTTTTCTGGTTAGTAAATTAAGCATGGCGTCGTCTAGTGATATCTACACGCACGACCGTAAACGTCCAGTGCCACTACTGGACTCGAACCACGCGTGTTTCCAGCGATTTGAAGTGAGTGAGAATACCATCATCAGAGCCCAAGACTCAAGGCAGGCCGGCGCAAAATTTCTCAACGAATCAGACGTAGGAAACCGAGAAGACTGCATGGCGCTGTGCTGTAGAACTGCTCGCTGTACCGTCGCGGTCTTCGAAGAAAAGGTAATTCTCTCAATTTATAACTGAGATAATTACAAGTCTTTTATTCAAATTGGCGGTATCTTTTGGAGACAATTTTTCTGGTAGATCAGGCTAGACGTCGGTTGTGCAATGTATGTATGAATGGCCCTATAGAATAATTAAGTTATTCTCAAGAAACCGCAACAAGCTTATATTAAAAATGGTTGAATAATTATAAAATATTCAAATAATAATAATGGACATTTAATTTATTATAGTTTAGTGAATGTGTCTCTCGAGTGCGTCTCTTTAGTAAAACATTATAATAAAGGTTCGGGAAGATTTAGAATCGACATTGATCTTCGAGCATGACACGTTTTTTGCTGGCTGAGCAGAAAATTAAATGTTTTCTTTTATTTCCAGAACGCGGGCTCTTGTTTCCTGTTCGACTGCGGCACTTCAGAGAACTTCGTATGCCAGTTCACGACTCACGCGTACTACACATCCACCAGGATCAGGGAGCTGCCGAATTTGCCCGTCGCAACTTCATATGCCAAACAAGAGGCGAAAAAACAGGAGCACGAGCAAAGGGAACTGGAAGAGCAACAACAACAGCAAAGGACTGGTCAACAGAGGCAAGATGACAACGTTGTGTGGAGTAGACCGAAGAGTCTGCATGAACAGGAGCTTAACAACCTGAGGTACGTAAGTTTTATTTGGTTTTGACATCAGAAACCAATTATACGAGTATTGCTCATGTATGTATTTTTGATAAGCAATTCATTCAGAAATGTGCGGAAAGATCACATTTGGTTAAAATTAAATATGCATGTCAAAAACACATTCTGATTCAGTAAGAAAAATTATTATTTGTTGCAGAGGAACGGGGAAGAGGTTTGAAAAATCAATAGCCTGGGTTGTTGAGACCGAGAGCACAATCGTGAATCGTTCAGCCACCGCAAATTTATATATCTCTATGCAAATATGCAATGATCGACGATTTTTTTGACGAAAAAAGTTCAAGTTTTTAAACACTGAGCCGTGTACTCATTGATGGCTCAGAACTTTATTCGAAAATTGATAGTGGAATTATAATTGTAATCCATAGATTTGATGCCTGACGACCTCATAAGAAAATTAGGTATTAAACTGTTGCAACGTCTAACTGCCTCGCAATACTTTATCATTTAATAGTGGCGAAAGAAGAGGCAAGGCTAGGGAGGAAAGCTAAGACGTGTAAAATTAATTACGGGTAATTTAAATGCCGCATATCGTTGCAGTGAAGGTTTCTGTATAATGGACAGCGGAAAATGAATATCGAGGTACTTCAGAGCAAAACTATTCAGTTACCCCTAAAAAAGAAAATTTCACGTTTCTTCCTTTAGAAAATCGAATTTTCGATGTTAAACTACAATTTTTTTCACTAATATTATGTTCGTCATATAGATAAAATAGAATTTGAAGTCTCATGCGCACAACTGGAATATCAATTTGGTCAGTACCTATTTATAGTGTACTGAACTTGCGCCTAAAGCTTACCGAGCTCATCGAACCGGATCGACACTTCAGTCGCCGAAGTGTCGATTCGGTGCTCATCGATAGTTTATTGTATAGTCTAAATTGAACTTGTCCTAAATTACAAACTGATCTTCACATCTCCGTCATCAATTTGTGATTTCAATAAAACATTTTCTTTATCCATAGCACTAATGGTATTATAAAATATATGAAAATCTATCAGTGAAACATTTGTTAGTAATTCATGTCCATTACATCGCAATTCGATAACTAAAGCATCAAATATCTGTATCATTTACGAATTATACTGTAGGTCAAAACTATCAATTAAGAATCAAGGAAAATAATACATATCTGTTATAACAAAGAAATAATATTTCAGAAGTCCGGATTTGAAGTCTACATCCTCCCGCGATTTGACCGATACCGGCGTTAGAACTCGAAGCGAACAGCCCAGGGTATTGCTGACAGCGTCCAGGAAGGAGGCTGAGACAGCGACTCTACCACCGCCTGCTACTACCCCGGCCAAAGGTAATTCTAAATAATTTTAATATAATATCAACCGTATATCAATATATATCAATATCAACTGCCAGTCCCAGGTATGGGTTAGAGTCCCTATTACTTCAAAAAATGTTACCTAAGGACTAGTAGAGCCGGGCTGTAATTGAAACTATCTTCCAAATTTTTTAAATTAAATTAAATTAAATTTTTAAATTAAATATTAATTCTCACTGTAATATTCTTAACGCTTGTCAGACATCACTTACATAGAATAATTTCACTTCTGACGTCTCACTTTTTACGAGCATACAGACAAGTTTGCTCGAGATCCGGAACAGAATTTTTTTCTGAAGCCTCATTGATCAAGGTAATCAATCTCCTTCATATCCCCAGCTTCTAAATAACACGGGATCGGGTTTATTATTTTGTACAGGTGAAATTTTATCTTGCGCAGAGTAGAACGCCTTATTTCGCACGTCAAACTAATATGTCTGTCTCAGTCAAGTGTTCTTTGAAACGGTTCACCTGAAGTGACGATACAACACAATCTGATGCTTCATTTTATTTCTATTCGACTCTTAATTCTTCGGTAAATCTTGAAATTATTCATCAGTGAAGGTCCATTCGGAAATACCCCGTCAATACAGTGAAGGTCCGTCTGTGGTCCGTCCGGAAATACTAGCACGCTTGTTGCCAGGTACGCAAGCCCAGATTTCTGGCCATTGCCTAGCCCACTCTCCGATTGCACCGGAAATCCGTCATTTCCTAGGAACATCTATTCCTGCACTTTTGGCTACTCAGCATAGAACATTGAACACATCAGCGTCTATTTTGTTGAGAGTTAACGAGTATTTTACTATCTTAGCTAACGTATTTCTTACGAGACGTTTAAACATCGTGTGATTGGTTTTGTAAACTCATGAACAAACTCAATTACACGAATGTGAAAAATCGATTATCTTCTGATACTGTTGTGTTGAAAGAATGAACGCTCAAAAGGCGTCAATGAAACTGCAGATTTATTCAATTCTTGGTTGAGCTTCGAGGGATTATTCTGATATTTATGCCTAAAAATGATATTACGTTGTCGAATAGAATTTTTATACGATTCTCAGCACAGGTCTTCATCATTGACATGATCACGCATGTGTCGTTCGTACGCCAAGACAAGTGTTTGTTTTTGATACGCCAACACACCGAAATGTTGCTAATACGCTTACGCGTGGTTCGTTGATACGCCAACACACCCAAATGTTGCTAATACGCTTACGCGTGGTTCGTTGATACGCCAACACACCCAAATGTTGCTAATACGCTTACGCAATCCATAGATTTGCGTATCAATAATGCAACACGTATCAAAGACACGTGTTTGTCTTTGATACGCCAACACACGTGTTTATTATTGGCGTATCCTGTTTATTCCTGTTTTAGTGTGTAATTGATACGCCAGCACACGAGTCGCTTTGGCCGTTGATACATCAGCACCCGCGTTTGCCGAGATACGCTAGCGCGTGCGTGTGCTATTGATACGCAAGTGAACATGCGTGTCTAGCCTTGAGCGTAAGTGGCTTGCAATTTGTCGTCGTGATCCATTTGAGTGAATATTCTGCATTAGAAGTGAGAAAAGAATAACCGCTACGAAGGTTGGAAGTCTCGTGCATTTTGGCAATGACCAATATTATTTTTTTTTTATAAGGCCTCCCACACTCACCATTCCAACAAAAAGAGTTGGAACCAAACCAAACCAAAAACCAATATGCGCAGAGTTTAACACTTTACAGCATGAGTAGTGTGTATGAATCCTGTGATCTATGCAAATAAATAACTGATAACTTATATAGTTACATACAAGTATTCAATTTACTGGAAATGCATTTTCTCAAAGTTAAGTTGACCATGTTAGAAAACAGGATCCAGAGAACATTCGAGAAAATCTTGTCATGTGGTAAATAATTTCCACTAAAAGTTGCTAATATTTCAACAATCTGAAACAGAATTTCCGGAACACGTCTCACCTTGGCTGTATGGCGATTGTGCGAGGCCTTCAGCTGAGCGACGGCCGTTGCTGGTTTACTTTCGGCTACTTCGGTCGGATTTTTGTCGGGCACGACTGTGGTCGGAACCGAAGCGTTGGTTGAGGACTTGCCGTTTTGCAGGGCTGGTTTCGCTTGATTGTTCGACGGTGAGGTTGAAACCGCGCTGAAGTTGGCATGTTTGTTTTGAACTGATGTCGCAATCTTAGTAGCTGCGGGTGGCGGTGAAGGTAGAGCTTTCGGAAACTGCAAAGAAACAATACAAGCATTGACTGAGTGACACATGCAATCGCAAAGAAATATGCCTAAGCTACTTACTTTTCGAGTCGCGTGCAACAATGAAACGAAAAGATCCATACAATGCAACGAAAGATTCGTTCGCTTCTGACGCTCATTTCAGGTCAAGGTCTTTAATAAAAATTATTTGAGGTTAAAATTAATTCAGATTGTTAATGTAATTTGAACTTGAAGTACTAAAACAGGAAGTTCAGCAACCGTAAAAACACAGATTTCACTGCTGTGCTATGGATGAGGTTCAGCAAATGTCTATATTTGGAATTAATTTTTGAAGAACGATTTTCGCAAGGTAATGGAAGAATTGTGGTGATAAGACTCGCATTTCAAAATTTTGCTCTGTTTATATAGATGTGATAGTTTTAAAATCTAAATTCAGCAACTGAACATTAAATTTAACTTGTTTCATGGAACTAACTATGTCAAAAATACAGAAATAACTTGTGCATCTTAATGAATTTATTATTTTATATCTGATTTCAGGGAAATCTTAATTAACGAAGGTGAAATTCAGGTCGCATCGAACTGAGATACTCATGATTATCTAAGGCGGGTTCAACAACTTTCGTTTCACGTCTCACGGCGGTGATCAAGATTAGCTTTTTCAGTGACCTCAATGCGAATCTCCTTCTACTTGTAAGGGGCTATCGTTACCAAGAAAGAAGTTCGCAACCTTTGACTTAGTGCCAACTTTCGCCTGCCGTTAGCGCTTCACTGACAATCGGCGGATGTTGGTGAGTTAGGATATATGCTTTCCTGAGCAATGCTTTGACTGCAGTACGGGCTTTGTTCTTTTACAAAGCGGCGCATCGCACACTTAAAAAAATACAGCAGCGTAATTGAACAGCATGTGAAGGAAGTGATGAGCGTTACGTGTCACCAGTTATAAAATGGCACTTTGGGAATGTACGACGTCAACGTTGCGAACGTTGAATTGAATGAAACGTGAAAAAATTAACATGTCTTACGTAACTTTTTCAAAAATGCCCAAAATTTCTCTCAAAGTACGTAGTTATGCACAAAGAATATTTTAACGAAGTATCAATAGATACTCCGCTAAGCTTAGCCAGAGCTCGGAAGTAATGTTTAAACTTGCACTGTCATAAAGTAACGCTGTAGTGGCACGCAATCTGCCACCTCGTGTAACACTCAAGTGGCTTATTTTGCGGCAACCTCTTTGTGATGTATCATTTAAATATTTAAGAAGAACATTTTTAGCGCATTTTCTCATTTATGAAAAAAAGGTGCTGTTGTGCTCGTCATGTCTGTCCGTCCGCGATTTCACGTCACATACAGACGAGAAAATGCGCTCTGTCCCTCACTGCAGAGAGTACTGATCTAATTTTTTTTTCAATTAGTCGCAAGTGAATACTCGCGAATATTTTTGATTCGCGATTTTTGATCGGCTGCATAAATTCAACATATGCTTGAGAAATGTAGGTATTTTGTTTCAAGTTATGGAAAAAGGTTGAAGGGAGAACAACTTTCTAAAAAGAATGATCTGTAGCTTTCCTGTCGTCCAGTGAAGAAGCATAAGTTGAAACTGTAATTATCAAATGATGCGAATAACAAATTAAAAAGTGAATAATATAAAACGTTCCATTGTACAGAAATTTATTTCATTATAAATTTCGATAATTAAAAAAATAACTGGTGAAATTGAAAACATGCTTTGACGCCAAAAAGAAAATTTTGTTGTGGATGTTGGTGAATATTTTTCCGCCATATTTCTTTAAAATTATTTAAAATTTCTTGATTATTCTAATCTAGAAAAAATCCGTGTTATATTTTTCATGAGAAAGAATGCCGGATCAACACTGAACTCGCTTGGGATTAATCAGGCCATTTTGAGCAATTGAGAGCTGCATACCTGAAACCAGATCGTGCAATTCAGATAAAATTCATTCACTAAGTGAAAACAACTGGACTTACTTGATTTGAATATAAGAAAATAAATAGCAATGACTCTTACCATGCAAAACAATAGTGACTGTTCCGTTGGCCCTTTAATTTATCAGTATCGATAAAATTATCAGAGAAATCAAAGAAAATGAGTACATAAAAATCCATAGAGCTAAAAAACAGTGCCTGATGCGTCACAAAAATACCCGAATTTTGGAAATCGTACGCTCACAAGTAACTAAACGAAATAATTACCTGACTGTGATAGCACAAACTCTAAGCGTGAATCTGTTGAGAAAGTCAACTCTCGATATACTCTCAGTTTCCCCACACGTTCCGCAACATCTGTTCTTACGCTTATGGTTGTAATGGAGGACACATAACTAAAAATTTAATTATTCTAATAGAAGTGTTGTGAAAATTCTCCCCGTTGGGTAATAATGTAAAAGCTGTACGAACAATGGCATTTGAACTTCTGAACACCTCAAGTTTTATTTTATTTTATAAATTTCAGCGTTATTACATTCAATATGAGGAGTGATGTATGATTCATATGAATTTAATTGAGTCCAAACAGTCTGTCTCCGTTGCCAACATCGTAGTACAACCTACGTTATTATTATCAGTGCGGAGGCTAAAGGAACTGAAGAAAAACTTACTTAACTCAACTAGATTACTATTTAGTGTTTCGCAAAACGAGCCATTTTTATGTCTACGATCTAACCTGAATTAATTTTAACGTAATTTTTACCTCGTGTTTTATATTGTAAATACGATCTCGTATTTACATACCATCGCTGGCCAGGCTATATAGAGTCAAGTGCATATCCCGTTCGTTTTATTCTCACGAGTAGAATAAGCGTGCCCAGACAATTCCTACAAGGTATCCAGGCTACAAAGAAGCTTATTTCCGTGTATGCGACGCAGACAGTACAAGTGATAGGCAGTTCATCTCGCTATTCGCGTTACAATCAACGAGATCGCGCGCAGAGCTTCTCTTTTCGACGCACGCGCATCGCATGATTGCCGACGTTTCTCTTCCGAACGGAAGCAGTCATTGGGATCGGAGTCGCGTCAAGCTAAGCGAATCACGGAAAAGTGAGACAGATCCACCTAGTGATCAAGAGACTCGTTCTCAGTTCAGCGAATACTTTTAATGCTCGGGAGATTTAGTTAGAATATTATTGCGCCATGACCGAACTTATTAGTTTATTAAAAAACAATTGATTTGTTTACTAGTTGTACAAATTTGGCAGATATAGGTGGTAATTTGCGCTTTTGAAAAATTAAAAATTTATTTTATATACAACTATGATGAGAAAACTACTTTAGTTTCAACGCTCATGAGGAAATTTAGCATTGAATGCACCGAAAAACGTCGCATAAACGGATAATATGATTACAACTCCGTACCTTTAAAATGGAAGGGAGCAATTGAGATACAACCACGTTAATTGTGTCTTTTAACAGCAAAATTTATACCTAACTTTACTCTGTATTTCGCGAACCTGATCAATGATGTCTGAATAACAATAGTATAGAGTTGGACCAAGTCAATGTACTCGGTACATTGCTTTCAGCGATTGTCAAGTCTTTGTTAAGACTCGTCATTATTCTCTCTGTAGAAGAAAGAATTCCATGGCCTTGTCTCTGGAAGGCAACAATGATCACGTCAGCACCTTCAAGGCTTCAGGGACTTTCATTTACAAGCAATTTAGTTTATGCATGAACCTACGGCACAAAGTTACGCTGCAATCTTGCTAAATCTTGCTAAATCATGTTGAATCTTG
Organism: Hyalella azteca; assembly: GCF_000764305.2. NCBI lineage: Eukaryota > Metazoa > Arthropoda > Malacostraca > Amphipoda > Hyalellidae > Hyalella > Hyalella azteca. The sequence continues at coordinate 13,821 of NW_025940641.1, forward strand.
CTAAATCTTGCTAAATCCTGCTAAATTTTACTAAATCTTGCTAGATCATGCTAAATCTGGCTAAATATTGCTAAATCTTGCTAAATCTTGCATGTACTGCGCTAATACGCACAAACCTTCCTATTACTGTAAGAATTGGAACATACTAAGAAAGATCCTCGATTATACCTACTCAGGCTTGTTCTCAATGAATTCGAAGTAATATCTTACCGAGGTGCTGGCACTCAATTGACTTTTTTAATCCATTGCATGTTTTTGAGTTGGAGCTTCTAACTTGGATTCCATTTTATTGCTGGAAATGTATTAGGGTGCGTTTCTGTAATTAAAATGTAATTGTTAGAGCGCAAATCATCTGGCATAAATAAATTATATATTATCCTTGAACTTATTTAAATTTTGTCCAGTACAAAATAGTTGAAATTCATTTGAATTTCTAAACGGGAGTGTCAATATCAATTTTGGTGTGAGCTGCTCTTTTTTTAAGTAAGGTTTACTTTTCTTTAAGGTTTGTCCTCGGTTTGTTCTTGGTTTGAAAATTATTACAGAAATTCTCAAAACTCCGGTTTTTTAATCGGTCATATTAATTAATTAATTAATTAGTTTATTAATCAACATTTTGATTAATTATTTAACTGCTAACAAGTGACTTTTTCAAAATACGGCTTTCCAATGAAAAAGTGAAAAACTTTTCACATCTTTGTTTGCTTTCTAGTAAGTTTATACAGATTTTAAATTTAAAGATTTTCCGATAGCAGTCGTTTTAAATTAAGTGTTTTTTTCTGCATCTGTTACAAATGAAAAATATATTAATTGCACAAATAATCCAAATAACTTTAGAAGAAATGAATGTTTCACATTTCTGAAATAATACCGAGAATGGCTTGAAATCCGGTTGCTACAATGATACACCATCCCACAAAACTTTCTATCAACATCTATTGAAATTAGTGCTAAAATTTTAACTTTCATTTAATTGGTCTGAAATTTCAAATTACAGACAAATGAAAATATTTGAAACTGAAATTTGAATCATGGGCATAGTGTATACAACGCCATTGAAATAGCGGCGAACACACTCGGAAAAAGGGTCAGGTAATTTAGTCCAAATATTAATTAACAGAATTATAGCAAGTAACATAGATACGCCCTTATGCCGGACTAAACTGAGTCAGTGTGACTCACACAAGTTCAAAAAGTGTACAAGTTCAAAAAGTTCAAAAAGGGTTCCAAAGGCCGGATCCCTTGTGAATCAAGTCACGAAAAATTCAGGAATCGGCAACAGGCCATGGGCCTATTTCTTCAGTACCGACAGTTCTATTCTATTCTATTCTATTCTATTCTATTCTATTCTATTCTATTATAAAAGTGTATCACGCATTGGACAAGCTTCACTCATGTCTCTGTATGCGAGCTTGGAGTTGTTCAACAGGCTAGCCTGTGTTCCGCTTCGCAGCTCAGTAGCAGTGTCTGCTGCGCGCTATCTGATCTGCCGGCTGCGCTCGCTTCGTTGCTCCGCATAGCGACTTGAATTCAAGAAAAAGCGAGCAGTAGTGCAAAGCTGGAAACCAGGTTGCTTGGAATCACAATGTTTATCACATATTTATTGCTTGGTAGTATATTTGAAATAGAAAAAATTATTCAAGCACAGAGCTATTAATTCATATCGAAAACAAACCTCTCATTTGCAACATCGCACTATTTCGAAGAGTTATTAAATGTATTAACATCCTTGTAAATGAATTGTGATTTTTAAGCCTTTTAGACACAAAGAACACAAGAAAAGTCGCTGTACTCCTATGTTGACATGCATGGTCACGACAAATTCAGCTTCAGAGATTACACTCATTCACATACCGATTTTGTATGATCAGTTGAGTACACAGAGATCAGTTTCATGTACACAGAGACACGCAGTGCTCAGAATGAGTCATTATGTGCAAATAGTGCCACACATGCATTATGCATATCTAAAGATATAGCAAAGAGTGGACGTCGCATTGATACCTCCTTTTGCGGATCCAAAAATGGGTCAAGATGACTCACACATGCAGGTGCAAAATGTCGCTGTTTCCTTGGTCATATGCTGCTTGGCTTGAAGCTAGAGTTTGGTGCCTGTGCTCTAGGCCTTTAGGAACTGGTTTCTTCAGCTGCGTTCCATGGAAAGGTTCACAAAGAAAATTAGGTAGTAAATTAAAAGTGAGCCCTCGGGTACAGTTCTCATGATTTTTTTTGCGATGTAATAAAAGATAACTTGCATATTGCGAAAAAATGCTAAACAAGTAATTAGGGCGCAAAATTAAAAGGAAAAAATTATGATGATATTTTTCGTTCAACTCTGTTATTTTCATAGGCATTTTTTCCGAGCGGAATTCCGAATGAATAAACGGAAAAAAACATTCATCTCTAAGCTGTTCACCATGAAATAATCACCAAGCATTCACTCACATACGAGAATAAAATGAAGAGTTATGAACGAACTTTCGAACACACTGGCTTGAACAAATTAGCTTTTTCTTCCCGGAATGCATCGCTTTTGTAATTTTATCCTGCCTAGTCGATTGCTGCTTAGACCGGTTTTTGGTATAGGAGGCGGACCAAGCTTTGCATGCAGTTGTCATGAGGCTGCCACCAGACGGCTGCTCTGTATAAGATGCTACAGGTCAAGCTACTGTTTGCTGGTAGACAGTAATCAACTGCTATAGATAATCCGTGCACAGTAATTAGGGATGCTGTATATAGGATGCTACAGGTCAAGCTACTGCTTGCCGGCACACAGTAATCAACTGCTATAGATAATCCGTGCACAGTAATTAGTGATGATCCTCAGCATAATTAGTTTAATCGCAACCAAACCCAACAGACTTTCCTACTCTGCAAACACTAAGTCCAATTTCATAATTAAGGTATTACTACTACTACTACTTAAGCAGGTATTGTTTCTTGGCTACCACAAAGAAATACGAAACAAATTTCTCATAACACCAAAGTACAGGAAATACGACCTCTACAGTTGCATACATATATTGGAGGAATTTTGCATTCAATCTTTCTATCACTGTAGAATTTACGCGTCGCATGATGTCAAATGCTTCAACGGTTGACTCTTATTTACCATTCCGCAAACGGTTTCTGAAAACAAATTAACTTACAAATTAACAAACGTAAACTATACATCAAATAGAATGGCTATACAATCATGTATAACTGTATAAGTCCTTAATATTTAAGTAGAAATATTCAAAGATGAAATAGTAAATATTCAAGGGCAATAAATATCGACACAAATTTGGATCCAAGTAGACCTAGCCTACTTCTAAATGAGAAATTTTTCAGTAGTTGCTCATGAACATGATAATTCAAAATTTTCAGCTGCATACAGTAATTAGGAGATCCTTATTTAAGATTCTAAAATAATGCCTCTACTAAAATTGTTCATCAACAGCCAGAAGTTTGAACTGGTATTTTGACTATTTCCTATATTAATTTTGCCTTTAATGTCCGCACCTCCTCGTAAGTTGTTCGTACCGCAGTATTCGTCTGATAATTAATTGCATTTCCAGTTCACTTGAATGGTTATTGTTGATGACACATCGAAGTCTGCCGTGTCCACTTCATGCATGACACACACATTGCATTGTTATCAGTGAAGGGAAAAAAGACGTAGTTCAGAACCCAATTTCAGGAGCACCAGAGCAGTGATGATGCAATAACCTTCTCAATACCACAGTTCTTTCGTTAGAACAATAAGATTGTGAAGGCTTTGAAGTGCGTAAATAATTCATGCAGTGTAATGATGGTTAACTGTGGTCCTGATACCACGGCTAGTAGAATTTGGGATGGGTGATCTATATTCGTCTTTCAAGAAACTGTTATTTTTACACTCAATATATTGTTTACTATTCTCAAGGAAACAATAAGTAACTGCGACAGTAGGGTGGTCTTTAATATAATGGGACATTTTTTTCTAAAAGTCGAGGTCTCAGCCTCTACATTAGTGCAGACTAGTCTGCAGACCACCCCAAAAAAATATAATGCCAATAGGATAATATTTAAAGAAGCGTCTCAGTTACTCAAGTTTGACGGAAATGTAAAATTGTAGTAAATATTTTTGCCTAATGTGCCGATATACACAGACTGGTGTTGTCTTAATAGAAAACAATAATATGATCTGCTGGCTTTGCAACACAATAAATTCTATTTAGGGACTTGATTGAGTATAGAGATACATGACTGCAGGCATCGTTCATCAAATAGCAGCTGGAGGAGCTCAGGCCTCGGACGCTCTGATCGAGGGCCCGCCTGCTGCAACGCCTCAAGCTTCAAACGTTTCATGGTTACAGTAACTCCCGTAGCAAACAGAGCGATATATATTAAGTCCCCAGAAAATTTATCACATGTGGTAATCGGATAATTTTAAAAATCAGAAGCAGTACTTCGAGGCATCTTGCATTAGTAACGCATCTTTCTTATCCGTCTAGAATGGTGCATTGGAGCTGGTGCCATGAATTATATAAATCGTATAACACAATGCGGAGCTCCCCCAACGAAAAAAATGCTGAGTTCAATCAATATGCAATAATTTTCTCGCGCATGGGCATGCAATGTGAAATTAGGCGTGAACATGATCATGAAGTTACATTGCCCATATTTCGTCTCTGAATGGTCTAATTTTTCCTGTTACTTCATGATCTGGAGTCAAATGCTAACAAGTTTTCTTGGCAATGTTACTCCTGGCGCTTGGGGTAACATTGACCTCTGGAACAACATACCCCGAAATCACACTCAACGTGTTCTTTAGCACCCAAATTGAGTATCAATATAAGATAATACATAACAACAGACAAACTGAAGAAAATCTTGCCCTAATTTTTGTGAGACGAGGACACAGGCTGTGGTTTAGTATCCAGTGTTTGTTGTAGTATTATAAAAATACATTGCATGTGTGGATTCTGCAACGTGCCATTTCAACAGACTGGCAACCACAGTAGAGGCGGTATTCTCACTTATTCCTCATTTATGCTGTGGTTCAGCAAGAACTTTTTCATCCCATCCCAGGAAAAAGTATGGGCATTCTATCAATGTCGAGTTTTCCAGCAGCTACCATACCATTTGATCACCAGAAGCACCGTCACCTCAAATTTGTGCTTGATGGATGAAGCAAATAGTGAATATTAACCGCAGGCTTTCCTTGACACTTGATCAAGTAACAATTGACGTAAATGTCAGTAACAATGTCATTGCATCATTCCAATGCGAAATCTAGGCACGATCCAGGGCTGCTGCAAGCTTCATGGTAAACATGTTGATCGACGAGGGCTCTTTTACACTGGATCTGTCCAGAGTGCTTGCTGTTATCACCGCTAGAGTATCACCTCAACTTGTTTACGTTGTTCATATGTGCTGCGATGCCATTTCGTTACTCCTCTCTGGAGTCTTATTTTTATAGGCCAGTGTTAGGATACTTGACTGTTAAAAGTTTTCCAGTTATTTTTCGTGCTCGCTTTCCTTCCTTTGCAGCCAGTGCTAGGACTTCACCTAGAAAATAATCGAGCCATATTGGTAGAGTCTCTCTTTACGTTGAGCGAGAAGAGATTCAATGTCATCTGCATTTCTTACAAGTACCGTAGCATTCTTGTACGCATTATCATGAGGTATTTTTTATGAAAGCTGATTCTTCTGCTTGCATGAATTCAAACTCTTCATGAATTCAAACTTCATTCTCTTCTTCACTTCTGCATTTCATAAGTCTAGGTGACATCGCTTGCATCAGAAATATGCACTAAAAATTTAATGTTATTGACTGATATTCTAGATATATAATTCTTTACTTCTGAACACTAATTTCATATTGAACTTATCTAATATATGAATATAGCAATGTATTGCCTCTCCAATACGCATAACTAAACAGATAAAAATGAGAGAAAAAACTTCGCACCTTCTGGTGAGCTGTTTCAGTGTTTCAGTGGTTGGATGTTAAAATATTTACACTAGTGAACAGTTATGAAAAAGAAATTTATGAACATATTTTTGGTATTATCATATGCGTCACTATGTCATAGATAGAATATAAATGAGTATGGCAACAGGCATGAAGCTGCATCGTTTAAAACACCATTATAATGACAGTTATCTGATCGACCGTCGGAGCTAAATTTCTGGTCATAAATCAAATGTTAAGAGGCACATTTGAAAATTTTTTGATTTGAGAAAAATTGTCTTTAATCGTGTTCCTATACCAAAATGAACAAATCTGAGTCGTTAGACAATTCAAAATAAAAAATATCTCAACGACCACCATACTGTGAAAAGGAAATAACTGTAGAGATGATCATTCCTCCGCACAGGATAAATTTAAAATTTTAGTTATCTTTTAGTTTTCAGCGAAGCCCGTCGATAAGTTAAATATGAGGGTTAATAATAATATTTCTTTTTTTTCTGCACAAACTGTATTATATTTTGCAAAGCTATGCATAACGAGGGCGGAAATACATTCTCCAGTGTTCTACATTTTCACTTTCACCCAAGCATGTGCCAGCGTTATGGAAGGTGAAACCTTAGGTCGAATTTTTTGTTTCTCATTTCACCAAAAACCTGTTCTGAAATAATGATGGAGCTCGTGAGGAGAAATCTACTTTATTAAAATTAGAACAATGCCTTCCAAGGTGTAACTCTTACAGACAGGATCGCATATTCATTATGGTATGGAAATCCATGGCATGAACGCGTTCAATAAATTTTATGTACAAAACTTGATGGAGACGGTAGAAATGATCTGAGGACGAGCCCATAGCTACTGTTTCTGTAATCAATACTAGTGCTAAGAATTGAAAACAATTCTAACACAATTTTACAGTGTTCGAAAATTTGATCAGAAAATAACCTCAAAATACCCCGTGAATACGCTTCTTAACTATACAGAATGTAGGTAGCTATCAGGGGTAAAAATTCTCCTTTAAGCTGTCAATCTTTTCAATGGCAACCGTAAAAAACCTTTATTATTACAACTTTCGAGGCCAATGCCAGTATTCCGCTTGGCCGCCAAGAGGTGTAGTTTGATCTCGACATACCGGCGTCTGTGTCACGCTGCGCTCCGATCAAGGTTCTTAGATGTCACTGACGATAGAACCAACGTACTCTGCACTAAGCAGTTTAGACAGTTCTGCACTAAGCAGTTTAGACAGTTCTGCACTAAGCAGCTGACAGTTTTAGTGCCAGGGTTGCATGGATACGACTGGGCTGTCTACAATACTCTGATAATTGATAATATCATAGTTGTATGTCAGTTCAGTCTTATTACGAGTACTGGTTACAATAACTAAATCTTGCATTGGGGTTATATAGCTATTATATCCTGTGTGGCATCTCAAACTACAGCATTTGACTGGAGTTTAATCGTCCGTAAAGAAAGTCAATTGTTCAAATATTGAACAACTTCCATAGAACAACTTAATAGTCACAAATTAACTAGTCGGCACAGCTTCTCTCGATGGAAGCGGCCCACTAATACCAGTGAATGGAATGCCTTGCCCACTAATACCAGCGGCTCGAAATTGATTTAGATAAACCAATTCATCATTGCAATGTTTGGCTACATTGCCTTATTAAAATAAGGGAAATAATAACTATTATAAGAATATAGTTCCACTAACTTCGTATCGCAAAATTATAGGAACCCATAATTTGACACTGTCTGTCATTGGCTTCAACAATTAACGAACAAACAAAATTCAATTCAGTTCACAATGAACTAACACTTCATTGAGATCAGCAAGAAAGATGAAGCTAAAATTCCAGCAAAAATAAATTTTAATCTACATGCGAACGATAGAAAGGATCCCTCCAATAACTTGATGTTGAATCCGCTTAAGTTTATTCATCATTCCACTCCTCTCAATTACGAACTCCGTGCTGGGAGCGGCGGCTGGGCCTATACTTTCAAAAAAAGTTAAGAGATCGTAAGTTCATCGGCCAATCATTGACGTCATTTCAAGCAAAATCCACCAATCATAGACAAGAAAATAGAGCGTAAGTACTTACGTTCACTTAGCGAATTTTGAAAGTATGGCACCTGATCTCTAAAAAGCACGACTGCTATAGCGTGTATAGGAGCATCGCGTGATAAGCTCTCGGTGATCACATTTACTCTCATTACAAGCGCGTTCAAATCGGTCGAGTCTCGCATTACGACTATGTATTCATATTAACTTCTAATGTGTTTCCGGGAACACTTTCAGCCATTTATGACCGAAAGTTTCCTCATTTTCTAGGAGCACAAACTTTTTCCTTGTCAAACATTTCCTCTTTAGGCAAACTGATCAACAATGCAGGTTCTCTACTTGGGGTCTTCTTTGGCTATATATGATTTATACTTTGGTTCACTTACTATTTTACCTCTTCAACAAACTTAAAATACAGTATTAGTAACGTGTCCCAAATTTTAGAATTAAATTGTTGCTTATAGATTGATAGTTCTTCAGTGCAGATCGTTGCACCGCACTAATTTTTCTCCTATCCAGTAAATTTTAAATAATTGTTAAAATTATTCATGGAGCCGTAAAACTACTAATATAGACTAACAATTGGAAGATCAGATAACCGAAGTTTAAATTATTTAGCCATATTTGGAAAAGTATTTCAACCCAACACGTAGCCCTGACCAAATGAGGAAAAAAAACAGCACTTCTACTCAATTAATTGGTAGGAGTTCAAGACGAACAATGAGCAAATAATTTATTTTCGATAGGTTCTTTGTTAACGTGCAATAAGAGATCCTCTTTTCAAAGATCCAAATTGTTTGTTTCTTATGATGTAGAAAACTTTTCGATGTAGGAGTTACTTACAACTGGTAGCAACACAGTCATGTTTCTTATGATATAGATAACTTTCCGATGCAAGAGTTACTTACAACTGGTAGCAACACAGTCTATATTATTTCCTTGTTGTGACACGAGCATATGTGAAAATCTAGATCAGAGTAGATTTCTTCATGCGGTAGTTCGTGCAGAAAAAATTCCCAGTAATAATTTAATTCAATGCTCTGCTACAAGATATTCATCATCATGCACTGGCCTGCAGATGAATTTTTCTACATATCGTTACAACTAAAAGCTACTGGGTCAACTCTGGAGATAAACTTCCTTTGGAGGAACCTTGATTTAGCTCAGCTGTATAACGTAGTTTTTATCTGAAAGAAAAAATAAGTGGTTAGCTATCCATAAAACTTCAAAGTACCTTTCGAGGTTGAAATTTATGGCGACGGAAATTGGATTAATTACCATGACGTGTTTAACTGACCACTGGAATCACAGCCAAAACCGTTTATTTTTATTTATATAGTATAACAGTTTCACGTGTACCTGCTACCATTGCATAAACAATTCTATAATACTGTTTAACCTATAGGTTCCTGATGCATCGATACTTTCGAATTTCATGAGCACCAGTGCAGCATTTAATCAACAATCATAAATTCTCCGAGCACGCGGAATGCGCATGAAAACATATGGCCGCGTCGTCCTGAGCTGCGTAGCGGGTGTGGCAAATTATGAGAGAATGGATGGAAACCCCGACGCCTTGGCCTCTTAAGGCATGAGGTAGAACGCCACGAGCTCGGCCGAAACTGATAATATTCAACTCAATCTCGACATTGATTCATTACTCTCATGGGTCTAATATATTGCTGTCGTGTCTCCGCACGGACAACTATACTAATATGTTTCTTAAACTGTACAGTCTACAATGTTTCATGGCTCTATCGTAAAAAGGACTTGCTCGGACCAAGCAATACAATGTTGAACGGGGGCTTTTCTTATTTATCACATGCGCAGGTTGAGAATGTGTCACTTTACATCTGTTTACCCAGAACGTGGATTTTTCTGTGTAATGTTCAGGAAAATTTGTACACATGTACGTAATTAAATTCGCGCCTGAACTTGAACGTTCTTTGGCGCCGAAAAGTTCGAACTCAGTTTGTGAGTAGAAACGTCGCCATGTGTATAAAGACGGCGTCAGTCTCTGGCAGAGAAATCGAAAAGATTAATAATTTTTAGTCATCGACTAATTGTACCAGAATATTGATGTCTTAAACTAACTCTGAAGGTAATTTCACAGCAAAATAAAGCACGAGGGCGTTCAATATATGATCATATCTGTAAAAGGCATGAAAGATTTGACTCCTTACTACTATTCGCAAACTATACTTTGCAAATTTGATGTTGTAACGTCTTCATGGATGTTTTTTTTGTGAGGGGGGATTGAGTTGCTGCTAAGAGTACGCCACATGGTTCTCAGAATGTAACTGTTGCGCACTGAAGCAATTATTACTCACAAGCCGAGAACAGGAAAGAAAATTAAAAATGTTCGGAACTGCCACCGCAGAATAGCGGAACTCCGTCATTTTCTCAGTGATCATAAGTTGCTTTACTGGCAAACACAGCGATCGGAAACTTATAAAAGCGGGACTTACGGCGAGATAAAATGCGATTGGGAAATTCAAGTTTGTTCTTCACTCTCGATATATGAGTCGCCCACATTGATTGAAATTGAGATTCCTCTTTAATTACAGAACGCTTTGAATGAATGCTACATCGTAAATAATTTAAATAAGTTACTTTGTAAAGTGCTGCTTTGGACTTGGATGGTTATTGTTAGAATTAATTTCATACATTCCTTTGCCCTGTAATCAATAAAAACTTTGTTACTTACTGTACGTACCTAATTCCAGGCTACAATAACATTTGTCCTTGGTGCTACAGAACGAATGTTACAGCATTGTGAACACAATTGTTTGAAATACAATCGAAACAAAATGTAAACGAAACGACTGAATACCGATGACACTGACCGAATTGCTGCCACATTGTTGGCTAACAACCTCAGGTCCCGCTGGTCAAGGATACGCAGCTCGTGACAATGCATGAGCGTTTGCAAAACGACCGACGCTCACCGCGCACGCCTTGCATAACTCAGGAGAACTATTAAGAAACTCTAAAAATAGATTAATTAGCAAATTAAAATTCTTAAGACGGTATAAAAACTTTTATAGTCTTAAATTATGTATAAAATATCCTACTAAATATTATTAAAGTTGAAATGTATTATTTTCTCCGACTAGGAACAATCTTCATGAAATGCGTACATGAAAAATAAAAAGTACAAATACCAAAATTTGATGAGCAAACCGTTTGTTCTCTTGTTTCCTCGAGTGAACTGTGAACGTGATAATCTAATTTTCAGTAGAAATATTAAGAAGCTACTTATTTTACTATAAAAACACTTATCTAAAGAACTTCAACATTGAGCCTAGCATAATGAAATGAATCATTTACGATTCATACGGAAATAATTCATTTCACCGCAGTCAAAATATTCTAAATGAATTTCCTGTAACAATGTTTGGAATGAATTCAAAGTACAATATTTATAGGGTATGCAATCTGATCAATTAATATCCGATAAATAAAACAATTTAATAAAACAATTACTCGAGTGTTGACCTTGTTGTAATCTTTTGCATCCGAAGAAGAATTCCATTAATATTTGAGATGAGAACATCATTTAACATCGCGCCGTGAAATCGCCTCTCTGACTTTACATCGAGCGCGCTGTTCAGATGAAGCGCTTTGCGCGTCGATCCCCGAACACAGGTTATTCCTACCAAGCAAGTTACGTTGAAATAACGCTGAAATTACGAGTTCATTCAGTTGAAATAAGGTTTATTAAGAGTTAAAACAATGTTGAATCAACGTCAGATGTTTTGTGGGTCGCCAACCACAAGACATCTGACTTTAAATAAACATTTAATTATACATTGTTACGTTGAATCGACGTTAATTCAACGTCGTTTCAACGTCGTTTGCCTTATGGGATGCAGGTCCTCGCGCTCGGCAGGATGAGGTGGAGAAACATGCAAATCGAGACGCACGCCTGAAGATTACAATGGAATCTTTTATTTGCCTCAACAACCTTCGGTTGCGGTAATTGATGATATGTGCCAAGCATTGCGCCATGATATTGCAATATAATGTGAGATTATAAAGGGATTAAAAGGATCACGAACTACACGAATGTAGAGATGAACTAAGAGGCAGAGATTGATTTGAGCTTCTAAGTACAGAACAGTTAAGCCCCCATTTGGAATCCTTCACAAAATGGTTCCATTTAAAAGCTTCGGTATTTATTACATAGAATAAAATGTATCGGAGCTGCAAAATTTATACTAAAGTAATCCTTGTCATAAAATTAAATTTTTATCAGTTAATGGCCTAATTTAATTTTTCACTTTCTGATCTGAATTAACCGCCATTGCACGCATACAACAAGACTCTTGCAGCAACCGTAATACACGGCCAAATTATCCGCACAAAGCAGCATTGTCCCCACACAGCTGCATGATCAGCACAGCATGGCACAAAGCAGTACATCACAAACATGGTACACATAGCATCATCTACACAGCACACACAGCAGCAATATCACCACATCGCACATCAGCATCGGCACAGCACACAGCATCAGCAGCACTGCACACAGCAGCATCAGCACAGCACACAGCAGCATCAGCACAGCACACAGCATCATCAGCACAGCACACAGCATCATCAGCACAGCACACAGCATCATCAGCACAGCACACAGCATCATCAGCACAGCACATAGCATCATCAGCACAGCACACAGCATCATCGTCACAGCACACAGCATCATCAGCACAGCACACAGCATCATCGTCACAGCACACAGCATTATCAGCACTCAGCATCACCAGCACGAGGCTGTGTCATCAACACAGCAGCATCAGCACAGCACACAGCATCAGCACGCGGCAGTGTCAGCGCTGACGCTTGGTGTCGCGTGAGGCGCGCTTCCTGTCACCAGATGGATCAGCCGCCGCCCACGCCGCATCCCTCATGCCGAACCGAGCGAGATGAACCTGCTGCTGACGCTTGTAACTAATTTACGCTAGCACATGCCTGCTGACACGTCCTTTGCTATGCTGCTGACGGTTGTAACTAATTTACGCTAGCACATACCTGCTGACACGTCCTTTGCTGTACTGCTGACGTTTATTTTCGCTAGCACATGCCTGCTGACACGTCCTTTGCTGTACTGCTGACGTCTATTTTCGCTAGCACATACCTGCTGACACGTCCTTTGCTGTCCTGCTGACGTCTATTTTCGCTAGCACATACCTGCTGACACGTCCTTTGCTGTCCTGCTGACGTCTATTTTCGCTAGCACATGCCTGCTGACACGTCCTTTGCTATACTGCTGACGTCTATTTTCGCTAGCACATACCTGCTGACACGTCCTTTGCTGTACTGCTGACGTTTATTTTCGCTAGCACATACCTGCTGACACGTCCTTTGCTGTACTTCTGACGTTTATTTTCGCTAGCATATACCTGCTGACACGTACTTTGCTGTACTGCTGACGTTTATTTTCGCTAGCACATACCTGCTGACACGTACTTTGCTATACTGCTGACGTTTATTGTCGCTAGCACATACCTGCTGACACGTCCTTTGCTGTACTGCTGACGTTTATTGTCGCTAGCATATACCTGCTGACACGTCCTTTGCTATACTGCTGACGTTTGACAAACTTGACACATCGCCGCAGCTGCCACGCGCGATTAATTTTTACCGCTGCCGCACTTCTGCTATACAGGCGCTGTCGTTTGCCAAAAGGTGCGCATAACATGCAAATGTTCTCAGTGTTCCTAAAATTTTACTAACTGATTCCAATGCGGTTCAAAATTGAACGGCGGTGATGACTAGTTCAGCTATCGGCGTCAGTTCATTAATCAGTAGAAAATTAGAAATATTGAAAATTCGCAATCAAATTGAAACTGCGAGCAAAATTATGTTATATATTGCGACTTTTCTCTGTTTCTTTGTTTGCCAAGTTTTTTAAAATAGTTACATAATTTGATTCTCCATTTAATTTTCCATGACTTTTTTCGTTTTCTAATGACAATGCATGTTAAAAATCAAAAGTATTTTTCAACCTGGAAATATAAGGGAACCCTCAGCGGTCGCCCAGCAATTCTTGAGCGTCGAATAAAAATGCCACATAAAATAGGGCACAAAACAGCACCACGACTTTGCCGTCACTCACGACTTGAGGATCCAGGTCAGCGCGAGCACGATAACGATTCTTGTTTCTATACGATGTTGGAGCCTTCGCTTGTGTTTGCCGTGCCGAGATTAGAATGTTTAAGATATAATAGCAAGAAATATATTGCCAAAAATATAAGGAAATACATTCCGTTTTGTTATGATTTATTTTAAAATTTGTAATAATTATTGATCGTTGCTGCAAAAAATGAGATCACAAATTTTATTATTTGTTTCTCAAATGTCATTCCTAGGACAATCTTCGTAGAATAGTTTTTTTTCTAAATGAGAATCAAAAGTTAAATAAGATTGATCAGACGGCAACATAGTCAAGTGAATTAATTAGCACTCACATACACCGATTGATCCCGGACAGTCTATCAACACAATAATCACCGCTAGGACCGTATGAATTATCTCGTGTGAATTTAAATTGACTGTGTTAATTATCTCGTGTGAATTTAAATGGACCGTGTGAATGATCTCGTGTGAATTAAAATAGACCGTGTGAATTTTTTCATGTGAATATAAATGGACCGTGTGAAAATCTCGTGTGAATTTAAATGGACCGTGTGAATAATCTCGTGTGAGTTTAAATTGACCGTGTGCATTATCTCGTGTGAATTTAAATGGACCGCGTGAACCATCTCGTTTGAATTTAAATGGACCGTGTGAATAATCTCGAGTGTTCAAACTAAAGTAACACGTAAGGCGTCAGGAGAACAACGAGAGAGTTTGCCGTATTTAGAACAGCAGAATAAACTTCACCGCCACCGGCTCCCCGGGAGTCCGTGAGAGCAGCGCTACAGAACAGAGGACGAGGCGCGTTTAAATGACCAGAAGCGACTCCTGCGGAAGGGAAATCCTGTATGACTGCGGCAGCATCGATGATTGAGTGAAAAGTTGCAGTTATCATCCTATGTAATGCTGCTAATGCATGCCGCTAGTGGTACACGACGACGTTCCGTACGGTGCACAAACAGTTATGAAGTATGTGCCATTTTTAGTAGGGTGTTATTTACTATAAAAAATTTACTGTTAACACACAAGCTAATCAGCCATCGATTCGCAGCTGTTTTGTCAGACGACTGTTCACACCTGTTTCAACGTCACGCTGTTAAATTTTGTCATAAACTTTTATTGCCGCGCTGATAATTAGAGCGTATCAGAAAACGTAAAAAAAAATTCAAATTTTTGGAGTTAGGTTTCACAATAGTGCGGAAAAGTTGTGGATGTGCAAAAAATGATGTGTGCAAAATTTTAGACCTCTTTGATGATTTATTCATGATTCAGGGGTCGTTTTAAATTTTCAAAGATATAAAAAAGAACATGTATATGAAAAAATTTCTTAAAATCCAGATAGCCTTTTTAGAGGTCCCAATGGGTAAAAATCATCATAAAAAACGCTTTTAGAATATATTTTCCTTGTTTCAAGCTTTGCCTTATCATCATCATAACTAGAGAATTTTCAGAAAATCATAATTTTGGTTACTATATGGTCGCAATAGGCAAAAACCATCATTATATCATCTCTATTATTCATGTTTTGATTCCTGAAGCTTTAATAGCTTCATCTGTATGATCAGAGGGTCACTATAAATGACTTATAGCCCTACTCATATGCTTTTAACTTACGTAATTTTTTATACATAAGGCATCAGAACTGTTTTTCCAAACTATTTACAACCTTGATATTGATTTACAAACTACTTGTTCTATATAATAACAACTGGCAACGTGTTGATACCTTCAAAACGATTTTAAATGTGATATCGCTTGATACAGAATTTTTGTCAAATACATAAATAATGAGGCTTAATGAAGATCTGGCTACATTATGGTTACCTTAAATCCATTAGGTATCGCAGAATTCGTGTACTTTGGGAGTGAAGGAATCCTGAGAGGATTGTCAATCCCAAAAAGAGGAGCACGACGAAGCTTGGAAGCCATCTTGCTAAGTAAATCACTTTGATTTGATTTTACTTGAATTGTCACACGCTGAATTTGAGTTATCACTGTCACAGAACTGAAATTTGTAAGATCATGTAACTTGTATCAAATGTAATTAATATAAAGCTAATGTAAACAAAAGTGGCCTCAAACTTGAGGCGGAAGATAAATGGCATATATTCCACGAAAAAATTAACCTCTCTTATGAACACTTTTACGTGGGCTTAGCCCCAATAATTGACGATAATCTATTAGTACGTTAGACGATAATAAGACGACAATAATCACAGAAAAAAGCCTAAATTAGGTTGAGTCTGATCCCCACATGGAAAGTAATAAATGCTTTATTTTCCACTGCACACCAGTCGTAAGTCCGGTTCTATTACATTTCAGTGAACTTTCCAAAAAATATATATATAAGAACAGTTTCAAATTTGATATTGAATTCGCGGGTGAAGGAAATTTGTAAAAAAAATCCGGTTATGTATACCTTGAACTAAACAAAACTCATTTTAATTTTATAGTAATGAATCATAAATTCATTTTCCTAAATACTTCTACAAGAATTGTTAATAATCTTTCCTCCAACCAGTTCAGTACACCACGGCGCAAGAGTTTTGACAGAATTAAACTACCAGAATATTCTCATGGAACTAGAGAGGTTTGAAATATCAATTCTAAAGATTTCAATTTCAAACACGATAAGTCAGTAATTAAATCGCTCAAACTTGGGCACAATGATGAAATATTAATCTAAAAACTATCGTTTCAAGTAGAAAGCGTTTTCAACACCTGAAGCTGGCACTCCTAAGGGTTTGAGCAGCAAGAGCCTGCGACACACAACCGCTCTCTACGGAGCCAAATGCTCGAATGCGACACAACATTGCGGTTGAGGACTCGTGGTGCGGCTGAAACCATTGTGCGTATACGAAATAGATAATGGCTACTAGAATAAATGGTTCGCGGGTATGATTTTAAAGTACTCTATCACGATTACAGAACACACGTATTCAAATTTATATTCTTAGTTAATTCAATTTCGCCTTTAAAAAAAGTAGTTTCATTACACGAATTATAACCTTCACCTGTTTTCAAACATTTATCAGAGTTTAGCAGTCCCATTACGTAGCATGTGCAGTTTTTCATTGATTCCAGGATTTTTGAACACCCACATAGGCTTCCATCCGCTTAAAATGACTCATTATGGATACTCTTCCTTGCTTTAACATATCATTTGGAGGTTCTATCTGTCTAACAAATCATTATTTCTTCGTGAACTAATATATTCATGTTTTTAGATTAACTCCACTAAGAGATGTACACGACCGACCAAATTAATTAGTATCTTAATGATTAGCCAGAAAGATTTTTTGTAATTAAAGGCAAACCAAATCCCACTTTAATCATCATGGAACTGGTAATGAAGTCTACATCGTAAAGGAAAAAAATATATTTAATATGTTCTCGCTGATGAATTTGAATTATCGATGTCAGCTGAGCTAGTGAAATATCAAATATTGCTGAATTGACCAATCATTTTTAATTTCTTACCGTGCAGGATACCTCTATCCGGTGGTTAGATTTGGCTCCTAACGCTTCTGTCTTGCAGAGCGTCATTCATTCACTGAAAATCAAAGTTGAGAAAAAATATCCATACCTAATAAAATTAGGCTGCAAAATAAAAACCATTAGCGATAGTCCGACCGAACTAGAATTGTAATTTTGTTTTTAAAAAATACCCATGTATGATGTATGTCAGAAAGTAACTTTATTTTGGTCGTATTGGACATAATTCATCGAATACAGATTAGAATCACAGATTTTAATCAAAAAAACTAATTTTTAAACACCCTTAAGCTTGAAGTGCGAGAGTGAACAATTTAGGTGCTGAAGCTCCCCCCCTCCATACAGCGACGTTTCTCAGCATATGTTAGCCTAATGAACTCTCTTGTTCACTCTTCCTGGACCAGAAAGTGACTTTTAATTGTGAGTCATGGCGGACATGGCGGGAAGTTTCTATTTAGAAATTTGCAGTGAACAATTTATGATAATATATGTAATATCCATCTTCATATGCAAATGACGACAAACGTAGTACTTTAAGCACTATTAACATTATTCATAATATAAATGACCTTCAATTCTCTCTTATCAATTATTAGTGTACGATACTACTTCATGTTATTTATGACTCGACTTCGAAATTTTGTCGGTTATTCAAACCTGAAGATAAATGGCCCCATCAAAATATTTTGTACGTGACTTATTATCATCATCCAGAAAAAGATTGGGTAAGTATACAATTAAAATATATTCTGATATGGAAAATGGAGTTGAATATAATATTTGGTTTAAAAACTCAACTCTATACCTACAAAACTTAGAAAAATATTTATATTTTTTAGTTTTCACACTTCGATCATGCTCAACATGATAACATATAAACAATATTTGTATCTCGTCAATTGCATCACCCTGGATTCTTTCCCCTGTTTATTGATACAATCATAGCACCATTCACTGAGATCTCATTGTAATCCGACGCCTTAAAGAACCGAATCAAATTCTGACGCAAACAGCGGCGCCTGGGATGATAACATATAAACAATATTTGTATCTCGTCAATTGCATCACCCTGGATTCTTTCCCCTGTTTATTGATACAATCCCAGCACCGTTCACTGAGATCTCATTGTAATTCGACGCCTTAAAGAACCGAATCAAGTTCTGACGCAAACAGCGGCGCCTGGGAAACGCTGTGTAACCTCACGGAATTGGACGCGCATGAGGTCCTCTGATCAAACCGTTGTCCTTGATGATAACGGCCGCGTGCACATCAGACCTTGGGCTTAATTCTCTGAAATTTGATTGCATTTATATTAAACTTTATTTCATTTTAGTGTATGAAGGTTTCAGTAGAAATTTGTATAACTGAATAACAGCAAAATCATAAGTGATATAAAATAAGCGTATACAAATAAAATGCGATGTTACTGCTGATGACTCAATAACTTTGATAACATTTTACGAGGCATATAACTCTATTCAATAACAAAAAGCTGCGATATTTTACCTGCATGTAATAAATTTCAGCTTAAATGCTTTATCTGCAGCCATTTTCGCAAAATTCAATTTTTCCCGATTCCTTTCTTCATTAATTACAGACTCAATTTAACTTAATGCTGCGCAATTGCGTGATGAAAGATTTTGTCTGTTTCGCAGCACTGAGATACTTGCCATTGGGTTATGACTAGTGAAGCAGCAAGTTTCCTGAGGTCATGTGAAGAATTTTTCCGACCTATCAGACTCAGAAAATCAATAATTCCGTGGTAATTAGTAATTACACTTTGAATCATAAAGAGAATCATTACAGTATGATTGTCCGGAAGCCTATTGGGATTTAGTTAATTAACTCGAGTGAAGCTAGAGGCATGGCAACTGAATTGACAAGGACTGCAATAAAACAGTACCAGCTCCATGAAATGTAGCACTTTTTGGATTCAAAGTAAAAAATATGAGCACTTGAAGTGGTAATTATTAATGGCCATGATGGGCAACATAGATTTAAATACTTCAACTTGCATTGCAATTACAGTTGTGCTTTTTTAACTGACGCCGTCGACCAGGCTAAGAAATTCATTTTCGTCCCGATAACTAGTTATTGCATAAACAAAAGCTTACCATTAATAGATGATGATTAAATTGCTGCGCAGTTCGCCGATGCAGTCGGCTGCAGTTCGAGTGTCACAGCGGGGAATGCATCGCCATCTACGACACGTGCAACGGCATCCCTCAGTGCGAGGACGGCAGCGACGAGGGTGCTGACCTCAACTGCCCCACCACGCAAGGTAAAACACCAATAATTATTTACAATTATCAAAACTTTGTATTGGCGTTGTTGCACTTAAAGAAAATTATCTCTATGTAATAGAATATGTTGGAGTTAGTAACCTATTCTGCTCCACCAAGCAAGGTAAAAGACGAATAATTAATTACCATTATCAATACTTTGAATTGTCATTGTAGCACTTGGGAAAATTACGATTATGTAATAGAATTTATTCCTGTAGTAGTTAGAAACCTTATGTGCTCCACCAAGCTAGGTACAAGCCCAGTAATTAATTACCATTATCAAAACTTTGAATTTTCATTGTAGTACTTAGGAATTTCACGCTTATGTGAATATGTAGTAGACAGTAACCTAATCTGCTCCACCACGCAAAGTAAAAGACGAATAATTATTCACAATTATCAAAACTTTGAATTGTCATTGTAGCACTTGGGAAAATTACGGTTATGTAACAGAATATATTATCATTGAATTAATTAAAGAAAATTGTGATTATGTAATAGAATATATACCTACTTATAGTAGTTAGAAACCTAATCTGCTCCACCATGCAAGGAGAGGAGTCCTCAGGCATGGATTAGTGCGACCGAAATATCTCGTAGCAGCCGAGAAATCAATCAACTTTGTGAATAATTTTGTCTTTCTTAAGTTCCGATCTGATGTTGTGACCATAATTACATAACATGGTTTCACTGATGGGTAATCAGTAAATTTTATGGCAAATATTAAGAGGGATTTCCGTCAGATCCAACCCTCGTGCGCGGGGAAATGGACGATCTTCGATCATCGTCGGCAATAGGACAAACCTCTGGCTTGGGTTCGGCCTTAAGACCCGGAATGGAGGAGGTAGGATCAGTCGGATCACAGGCTGGATCCCGAGCCGGATCTGACCGATCATCCGGACCAGAGTTGAACAGATTGAACGATGTTGACACCAAAACAAGCCCGCTGCGAACAATCGGAGAATTGACTAACCTGCGATATGTTGGTGACGGGCTGTCGCAAAAGGGGATTCTAGATGGAGGGCGAAAATCTCCCCTAAATCCGTTGGGAGGCAAGGGGAGGGAGCCTCAGGAAGTGGATGGTCGGGAAGGCTATGAAGGCTCCCGACTCCGGGACAGCGAGCGGATGACTCCTGAGCAGCTGAGCCCCTCGTACGGTCAGTGACATTAATTTAGTGCAATTTACAAAATATCACCCTATAATTGTTATAATGGAGAAAAAATTATCTATGCTCAATCATCAATGGAATCCATAATCATGAATTCGTGATGAAATTTTTTAATTGATGAATTGATTATTTTGATTGATGAAATTTTTTAATTGATGGAATTTTTTGATTGATGAAAATTTTTTAATTTACTCTTTCCAAATCAGGAAATTCTTGGGTTTCGGAATCGGAACTCAAATTTATCTCTTTAACTTGCCTAAAGGTGTCATTTCAGATGTCGTGCTTCCGTTAATTTTAGCATTTTTTCACTAAATAAATGATAGTGTTATTCCTATTCTGCATGAACTGGATAGCAAAGACTGGCATGTAACGTTATTCCTCGCAGCGTTGTTGTTACCTTATCCTGAATAGCTCGGGAATGACCACAAGAGTGACAAGACTGTGGCAGGGTTGCCCAGTGGTGTAGCAGAGTGGCCCAGTGGTTAAAGTTCAGAGTACCAAGATTGGAGCAGAGATGCGCAGGTTCGATCCCAGCTCTGTGCGCCAGTTTCTGGTCTGAATCTGCAAGGAGGCCGGGCGGTTAAGCAAAGTAAAATTGAAGCAGTCAGTTGCGCTTCGAAACCGCAACAAGCTGTGAATATTCTGCAAAGTTAAGAATCGGCGACAGGCCTACGGCATACTAAACACTGAAACCGTTATTATTAAGTTGCCCTCTCCCGGCATGCAGGTGCAGAGCGCGGCATCTTCAGCCACCGTGCTACGCTGCTCGACTCCTATGGTCGCTACAGCGCGCCGCTACAGGGGTGAGTGTATCCTCCTTACAAACTTGGCATCGACGTTTTAATTATCAGTTTTATAGTGAATATTTATTACATAGATATGCATGTATAATTTTACTGGTTAGCCCAATCAGATTGTAATGTACGCAATATTATATATCTGTTGTATTTATTATGGAAACTACTATGGAGCACTGGTGAAATATTATGCACTGTTAAACAATTTTTTCGGTCAATGTGCACTAAAGGTGGAGCTTTCGACACTAAAGTGTCGAAAATTTTCAGCTTTAAGTCATTAATTAAATTTCAAAGACTGCATAAAGCTGTGGAAAAGTATATGTTCAGACTTGAAATGTCTTGTCTTCCATATCGAACTTGGTCCAAGAAGTCTAGTAGCTATTTCAAACTATCGTCAATTTCGAAAAGATCCAGACGAAGGACCTGTTTTTAGATCTCCTGTCACGAAAAGTACAAGAATCGGCAGCAGGCCAAACCAGGCTTATTCTTCAGTGCCGACATCGACAATGAGTTGAAATTTTCTAAGCATATTGAAGGTCAAGTTAATAAAGCCAATAAACGACTTGGACTGATCAGACGCTCTTTCGAGTTCCTAGATGCAAATCGTCAGTTATGGAAAGATCGGGTTCCAAAGGCCGGATCCCCTGTGAATCAAGTCACGAAAAGTTCAAGAATCGGCAACAGGCCATGGGCCTATTTCTTCAGCGCCGACACTTCTATTCTATTCTATTCTATTCTATCACTATGATATGATATAATTGTGCAGCCTAATTGTGAGACTGCAGTAGTTTTCCCCGGAAATTTGTCTCTAAGAAAGTGTCATCGTGAATTTTCTAATGGAAAATCTTCATACATTTATGGGAGACTAAATTAAACGTACACAGAGTCACTATGTAATATGAATATTTGATACATTAGTTATACCGCACGCCAGGTACGAGTCCCGTTACAAATTGAGACCTTTAAACGGTTGGTTTGGTTATTAAGTCGATTGGAATTTCTGAATATTGTTGCTGAATGTTCAACATTCGAGCAACTGGCTGAACGACACTACAGAAAATGAAACTTTACTCTTTAGAAAATGATGAATCACAGAATTTATTAATTAGGTTTCCTAATCGTATTCTTGCCGTGTAACTTATTCTTATTTTTGAGAATATTTTCGGTGTTTGACTCTAACTTTCGACCAAGTTATCGATTAAAAAATGGGAGACAAATGATCCCAACTAGAAACTTTCCACAATATGATTGACGAAATGCTCGTAACGACAGAATATTTTCCCAGTGGAGGCATTAAAAGGTTCAGGTATCAAAACCGCAGATATTTTATGGAACCAATATTATGGTCTCTATATTAGTTCATAATAGTCACTTAACATTCAAGAGGCTAAAATATTCATAATGTTCAGTAGGTTCCTCAGTAAGGAGGCCCTAATACACAACGCATATTAATACGTAACGATAGCGTCCACCTCGACAGAGTATACGGTAGCGCAGCGGAGGACCTGGCGGGCTATACGGGCAGGGGCCGCGGCTACAACGAATACGGCCTCAACAACCGCCCTGCCCTCTACGAGGGCTCCCCCTACCTTGGTACGATGGTATATGCTTTCATCATTTATATTGTTTTCCCAATTATGCTGCATCATTGGTTTTAGTTAATTATTTATCCGAACCGTTAATATTTGTACACGAGCTATATCGTATCATCAATATTGGAAAAAGATTCACTACATATTATGAATATTTTGATACATTAGTTTTAACGAATCATTAATATTGGAACACCAGTTACCCGAATCGTTAATCTTGGTACACTACTACTGCTCATCATTAATATTTAGCACTCGAGCTATTTCGGATTGTTAATGGTGTTGTCAATTAATGATATAGGTAGACAGCTAGCATTTTACAAGAAAAAGACACATGAAACCTATTTTATACGTGTAAAGATTGATAACTATTTGTAATCATGCTACCATAAAGTTGATTGATTTCATTTTACAATTTACACATATATTTATTGCAAGGTTTGTACTGAATAATGTTCCAACAATATTTAATAATTTTTTATAGGCTTCCATGATGAAACTTACCACTGTTAATTTATACGAGATATTAAGCTTGAAGCATTTTCTGCGATTGATTTTCATTTGTTCTTTCATTTCATTCATTTTTTTCTCTCGATGTACTTCAATATTATATATCCCCAATATAGTAAAATTCAAATAGTTTTTAGAGTAATTATCCTTTTTTATGATTGAATTTGGAGTGTTTTTTTCTGGTGAAGGAGACTCGGACCAGCGCTCGGGGGTTTACCACCGCGGTGACGCCCAGCAGCAACCACCGAACCCTGGGCAATACTACCCTCCTAGAGGACCGTCTAATGTACCCGTGAGTAATGTATCCCTCAGGCAAATGAAATTTATACAACGTTAATTGCAAGTTAATTTCGTTGAAACAACTTTTAACAGACGTTATTTTAATGTCAGATGCTGATGAGTGTTTGTCGGATTTATTGCGTATTAGTCATGTGGTTGGCTGGTATTTCATAACCTTACTTGAAGACCTGGATACTTCCAGGATTTGATTTGGTCAAAATAATCTAATTTTAGACAACTTACTATGAGTTGGTGGTTGTCTGCTTCATTTCATTTTAGCAAATTTGTTTTGGGCGCAGGTTTTCATTACAATATTGGCTTGCCGATAATTGTAACGGCGTTTCCATGCGCATTAGTATTTTATGGGTTGCGAATCTATTGGTATCCAAAGGCAAAGCCTATGAGCGTTCTTATTGTTATATAATTTCCTTGACTCAAATATTTATTTTCATAATTCAGGTATGTTGGCTGACATGACCAATTCCTCCTTTTTATATTGAAAAGTGATTTAATCACCAAACCTAGAATTAAAATTATCCCGTATCTCATGCCTACTCAAATGAATTTGGCAGATAAAGACTTGGGGTGAACCAGGCCACCTTGGGTCTCTTCAATCGATATCTCAACAAACTTCCCCTGAACTGCAGCTGCAGCACAACGCTCTGCTGCCATACCAACAGCAGCAAACGCTCAGCAGTTATATGCATCCGATGCAGCAGCCTGGATTACAGATGTCGCAGATGCAGCACCTGCAGGTACCTGACCAACAGCTGCAGCTACAGAGGCAGCAGCTGTTGCCAATAGCTGATCAAATGGCATCTGTTGGAGGCAGGAAGCCTGGATATGGCATCGAAGATGCCAAGCATCAGGTGTGTTAAAGTTCAATTACTAGAGAAACTTTCGCTATTTAGCCGAACGATAGCTACATCTGCTTCTAATTCAGCAATTGCCATGTTAAAAAGCATAAATTGTGTTCGTTTCCATAAATCAATATGCACAATGATGCAGAATGTCGAAAGTGTTCAGGCACCATTGTCGAATTTACGTTGGCATTAACACCGAGCATCATAGTATTGTGTACCAAATAAACAAACATGAACCGAAAAAATAGAGGTTTTGCATGGTTGCTGAAAATCATGCAGCAACATAAATACTTGTTATGGAATCGACGAATCGTAACGTACTTCTATACCAGTCACATTTCCTGTCGTACATCAGGAGAATGGAAGCACTTGCGATCATATTCCAATTTTTGGAATATGATTTGAGATTAGCCTGCATTTTGTACTTTTAGTGTCATTCTGTTTTGATTTATTTTATAAAAAGCATGTTTTTATTTACCAGGAAGAGCTTTCCCTCTTCGGCGATCGGCTCTCCAGTGGAATCAACATCCCGGGAGACGAATCCATATTGAACAGAGGTCATAAATTAGGCACAAATGAGAACTGGTTTATCATTTCCTTCGTATAATTTAACATTTACTAACAAATTTTCTCGGATAAAGTTCATTCCAGTCTTATCAATTTGTTTTACCTTAAGAGTAAAACTCAAAGCTTCACCGGAAAGATGGAATTTTCGCAATTATTTTCAATATTTTTACTCAAACAACACAAGTCGAGAACAGGTCTCGTCATTAGCTAATCCCCAGTAAAAATTTAAAGACGCGGCAGCTCCTGATTTGGATTACCAGAAGCTGGGGCGACTCTAAATTTTTTTAGGGTCTCGTCCTGCTTGTTAATTCATCATTCAAATTCCCTCTTTAACTGCAGATTACCCAGCCCAGGCTGCAACGAGTGGGTCAGTTCCGGGCCAACACAACACGACCAAAAACATCTCAGCGACCACCATCGTTCCCTCGGTCACGTCGAATGAATCCGTTTCCAAAAATTCTACCAATGTTCCTCCTCTGAACTCCAGCACACCAGCGCTGCCCGCGGCAGAGTCTTACTCCATCTTGGGATCATGGAGTGCCATTGTGGCCAAGTGGAAGCTTGACCCAGCTGTAATTGATGCAGAAAAAAAGGAGAACAAACTTCAGCGATCTGGAGCAGTTATTGCTCTTAGTCTCGGTGAGTATAGAAAATAATTCTTGGTAAAATTTAAAAATTCATGACGCGTATACACTTTCATCAATGGAAGTGAATGAAAAGCATTTCCATCGCTATATGTAATTTTCATGTAGAATCCTCACACATTTCGCAATACTGTAATGGGAAAAGATCTAAAATAAGTAGATGAATTAGCATAAAAAAATAATTTTAAGAGCCTTGCTATGAGCTGGAGCAGATGAAGATGCTCTTTCACTAGTCATTTCAATTTTTTTCATTGCAAAGCCGAGCTATAATGTCCAACAACTTTTCCAGTTGGACTTTTTTCGAGTTTGATAGCAGTTGACTGCCGGAAACAAAATGTGATTGTTTATTTATGGATTATTTAAAATAATATTTTGGGGTCATTGAAAAGAGATGCTATAAAAGTTAATTAGGACAAACCACTAAATCATTATGAACATTGAAATCATGATAGTAATTTATGTGTGTAATATGTTCATAATATATTATGTTTGTGTGTTCAGTGATAAATACTGGCCGAGAAAAACTTAATAATAGATTGATTTGAATATAAATATTATTATAAGAGATAATGATCCTTTCCCTGCCCCAGGCCTGACCGTGAGCGCTGTGCTGCTGCTGCTGGTCGGATGCCGCGTGCGAGGGCTGCGCCGGAGGCGTCACAGAGGCGGCCGCTCATCCTACGCCCATGACGCTGATTACCTTGTCAACGGCATGTACTTATAAACTCATACGCCGCATGGATATTGTTTGCGTATTACTTGCGAGATTTTCCAATAATAATCAAAGTATTGATGAAGATTAATTTAATCTTGCTAGTTATCCTGGGAATAATAAACAAATGATAATATTCTAAATGTCACTATTTACATTTATTGTAAGAACAGATTATTGGATGAGGCACCGTTGCACAGTCTACTTCTATGAAAAATTATTAATACTCGCAGAAAAATTCACATGGCCAAATTTTTCACCAGGACGAAATGTTTTCCACAGCACTAATATTGTGCTGCGGAAAATTTTTGAATTCATCTAATTTTTTACGTCACTTTTTGTGTTCCGGCTGCGTTATGGTAATCCTGCTACGCCTAAACTTGACAAAACAGTTGGCAGACTTTGAAAAAAATCTCGCTGTTGATACCAAAAGTTCGGAGAGATTTACGGAGGAGCGAGTGGAAGGAATTGTGATCGCCTATTAAGGTTTGCACATGCGTTAGAAATGATATTTATAGATAAAATGCCTGGATGTTAATAACAATTCACAACCTTGTGCAGAGTCATTGCTAGAAATCCTGCCTAGAATCATTTAACGTCATTTCTCTTTATGCGTTTTTTTAGTTTTTGGTAAATTTAGTTTTCATTCCACGAACTTACTAGCTAAAATTTATATTATTAATGATGATCAAATGAGTCTCGGCTCACACCGAGCTCATATATTTTGATAAGACGCGTTCAGTAATTACAGTATTTTTTCAACGAATATTCCTACGTTTGAGTCGTTATGTTATCCATGCCATATTATTGTCGAAAAAAACATGCCTAAGTTTAAGTGTTGCCTGTCAAGTGTGCTTTATGAGTGAGTGAAATATAGTTAAATGTTAGAGGATAATTTCACTTAGTTTAGCAACGTGTGTTTTTCTTGCAGCGTTGTTTGTTGTGCGTACCATTGTTCGCTGGCACGAAATAATTAGCAGAGAAATGCTTGCCTATATATTGTGACTAAACACTAGTCGCAACTGCTTTCAAGTGTTTCATATGATAATTTAGTGATGGATGATCAAACGATCGTAAGCCATATTATGATCTCATAAATCAGTTATATATAAGATCACTTAACAACATATGATCAACATTAAATCTCAATTATGAAATTGGCAAAGACATTTTCAGGCTAAATTGACATTCTTGAGTAGCGATCAACTAAATGAACATAACGATTCAGCGTGTGAGAATCATTTAAGAAATGAGAGGCGATATTAATCTAAATAATCAATGGAAATAATCTATTTGCACTTTTGCAGCGAACTTTTAAAAATTAGGTAATGAGAACAATTTGAAACAATAAAAGAACCTCAGATATCGGATAAACTTGTCTACTCGGTGCCGTGCACCGAGCCATAAAGTTTTAGTAGCATTCGAAAAATAGTGAGCAAGCTATTCAAGTGAATGATGATTGCCTATACAATGTAGATGAAGCTGAATTAGATGATACGCCATTATATCCAGTCACAAGTCCAGGTCCCGGTGCCCGTAGTTTATATAGGCCTAGGCAGGCAATTGTGCCCGTGTAGCGCTAGGCAAATTTAAGAATTTGAATTAAATATATTATTGATGTCCGCAATATAATTGATGGACCGTGCAGGATCATGTGCAAGAACTTCCGGATTAGAATAGGTGGTTTGAGAAAGACAAATCGTCTTTACAATAATACCAGAACGATGAAGCTAGAACTAATATAATACGATTACACTTGATCCGTTTTTCGAGCATATTCTAAAGGTATCCCTAAATAAATTATTAGGTTAAAACTACCGATTGAGGGTTTTGATATTTCAGTCTAAGACAAGAACATTGACTGCAGCAACGAAATTCTTAATAGGGACGATAAAAACCGAAATAATTCCAATAAGAAAAAAATTTCTCCGGCGCATTGATGGACCGACACGACACTGCCTTACACCGACTTGGACTTTGTACTTGGTGTTGCCTAATACACCTGCTTTAGATTATAGAACGCATAGCCGATATGTATGTATGGATAGTTGAACAGAACGTATTTTTGAATGAATCAATTTACGTTTTTGCATTTTTTGCATATCATTTTCTAAAATTTGATGCTAATAGAGAGGTTATTGCTAAAGGGCACTTTACATGGGTAGTAAGCAATACATTTTTGTATAGTAGTTTTTCTCTCGACTCAGTAGCTGAAACTTGGTAAACAAATAGGTCACTAACAATGGACATAGATATCGATTCAAGAATGTATCTTTTAAATAGTAGAGAAAATTTACGTCTGTTTTCCTTAAAAGAGTCACCGAATAGCATGCATGTCTTCCCTGAAATTCCTTTCGTCCAAAGTTCAACGGGAGTAGAAATTTCGGATGGAGATGTCCATTCAATTGGGAATTTCCAGTCTATCTATAGTTTCCAGTGTCGTTCCAGTCTGTTGCTGGGAAGTTATATGGAACATTATAACCTGTTGTTATTTTGTGTTGTTCCAGGACCAGTTGATCCATCCGTATCGTGAAAAATAAATTAATATATACTGGTATTTTCCTTCACCTTAGCCATGACTTAAGCGCCAAAAACGTTTGTCGATGAACGATCTTTACTGTTGAAAAGTATAAAAACTTATAATAAATAAAATTAATCCAAGACGAAAAAATAAATATAACGCCTGAATAATATTTCATCTATGTTGCCATTGTTGACCCAATTTGTTTTTTTAACCAATTGATGCCGAACTTTTTAAAAATTCTCCAGAGTTTGGCCCGAGTTGCCTGTGGTTTGTTGTTGCCTCTACCAGTTTACACAATCAAAAATATGGCAGAATCGAGCTCTGGGATTTTCAGAGCTAGGAATATGTTCTAAGTTAAATTCAATTAGAGTAAAGTTTCGATGGCGGTCTTCAGGTTCTGTCAAATTGCGATCTTTGTCGGAACTTGAAGAAAAGTGCTGACGAAGCGAGATTATACGGCAGCGCTCTCTGATTGTGCATTAAATGAAATTCGCGCGGATCTGCTGAAGAGCGGACAAACCGACTTTAACTTGTTCATTTTTAAGTGTAGGCCTCCTACGGTTCTTGGCTTGGCTACTGATGTATATCACATTATGTTCAAAATAAGATCGAACATAGTGATGATGAAGTACTATATCATGTTGACTGTACCAAATCTATCAATCATCAACCAATGAGATCAACCTTATTCAGGCAAACCTAATCAAATTTTTGGAGCTTCGATAGAAACATTCTTTATATTTTTTAATGGTTTGATTTTACTCTGGTTACTCTCAGGTGGTAAGTGGGCAAATTTACAAATACAGAGTTTATCGTAACTGAAGAGGTTATGAATGGAGGTTATGAATAAACGTTTTTCATAATCTTCACGGTCATCCATTAAATTTATCGTAAATAGCTGTTAAAAATAATTTTTTGTTTAATTTTTAGGATAGAAGAATGAAAATCATTTCACAGAAGAATAATTCACGTGCAAATTCTTCCACCAAGTTTGTTCAACCGTTAAAGTAGACATCGAATTCTAGCATATTATTTAGTTTAATTCACAATTTATTGAACGCAACTCTACACTAAAGAATAAATCCACCGGCTCCATTCCTTGCAACGCTCTTCAGCTTGCTCGTGGGTAACATTTTCATAGACTGTTGAGAATCTGATTGCTGCAGGAATTTCAGGTAAGGAATATTTCGGTACAAATATTTTTTACTGTCGGGTTTGCTCTAGGAGTCCGATATTAGGCATCACCATTCTTGAAGCAACTACAATTGACAATTTCAACGAAACTTCGAAGCGCCCGAAAACAAAAAATAAGGGAACGCTCCAAACATTCCTAAAATTCTCTGCTAAATTGACGTACTCTTGCAGGAATAATTTTCTTTGAAGTGAAACGAGACCATCTTGATAACATTCTTCCGTATAGTTTTCACAAGAAGATGAAGCAAAGATCTTCAAAATTGTTTCAGCTGCTGGAATATTTTCGTAGCTGTCCATAGCGCAAAACTGAAGATTCATCATAGAACAAATCATGCCGAGCTTTGATTCACTGAAACTGTTTGAAATTGTAATGAATTTTATGCAAGGGTCTTTCCTAGTTTCCGAGTAGAGTCCTAAAATTATTGAAGTATTGAGTCAATAATTTTTAATTGAAAGACATGAATGAAAATCATCGAAGGAAAAAATTTAACCTATGAAATATCAGCTTATGCTGGAACTAGATATAATTCTGCACATTCCCCCAATAAAATAGAAAAATTACAATTTCGCGCGAGTATACATGTACAAAATTATTCAGTTCGTTTGACGTATGCTGGTAAGTAGAAAAAGTTGAATTTAATAGCTTTTTTAAAAGTTGGATCTAATAAACGAGTCATTCGACAAGCCTCGTTCTTGAGCCTTCCAACTAGAAAACCATGAAATCATATTGGCGCGTAGGATTCATTTTTCGAAGAGTGTTTTCTTCTGCGCGAGTCTGCAGCTCATCAAAGTTTGATATTGCCGCACCTCTAAGCCTGAAAAGTTCTGTTATTAAAGTACATAGACGCACCCACCTCGACGCTGTAGGCCACATGGCAGCGGCATATGTAGGGGTAACGGCCATCTTTCATTACGACTTCAATTAATACATTTTCTTGACGAACAAGCTAAAAGAAATGTTTTTGAGACACGCTCTCAGCAACGGGGAGATGCATTCTGTGATGTCTTAATTAATTTGAGTAAATGATGATGCACTGTGAACAAGATTGCAGTTTCGCTTGTGCAGCAAACCTGAAACTGCGACGGACATATTTTTCTTACACGAGTGAAGAATTAACGAGTAGAATAATTTCTGCTTGTTGCACTGAGAGTTACGTCCTCTGTAGTTTGTATTAATAGGATGAGTTCTGTAATTTTTCTAATCTTCATTCGAAATTCATCACAAGTTTGTCAGCTTTATCTCTGAAAAATATGAAATAAATTAGAGTAAAGACTGAATTTTATCAAGTGGGATGATGATGGGAGAATTTTTAAATAATAACTGCTTTCTTTTCATTGAAGCTGGGACTTTGAGAAAGATTTGGGACAGTAATTGGGTAATGTTGAGGTGATTTGAAAATTGGTTATGAGAATGACGGTGGCATTTGTAATGCTCACCAGTGTTTCATGGCATTCGAATATTCCGTAACTTTTAGTTCCGAGTAGTTTATGAGTACTAATATTTTTTTCTTATTTATATTTTTATAAGAGTACTCATACTTTTATTTCGTAATTTTTCTGGACCTAAAAAAGGCCTTCGATTATGTGAATCACCAAGTACTATTGGGTAAGCTCCACCGTTATGGAATTAGGGGGACTTTCCTTGCACTTATTCAGTCTTACCTCAAGAACAGAGAGCAATTCGTCGCATTCACTGATTCAATTTCCCCTTATAAGGCCCATCAATATAGGTGTACCTCAGGGCTCTGTACTTGGGCCTTTATTCTTTAATATTTTTATTACTGATATCGCTTCATCTTTTAATGTGCGCTGCAAGCTTTTTGCCGATGAAGCCATGTTCTATGTCTCGAGAAACTCGTATGACGAAGCGTGTAACAATATATCAGAGCTGTCATTGAATCTGTCAAGATGGCTTCTAGCAAACAAGCTAGTGGCACATACAGACAAGACCAAGATAATGCTTTTTACTCCCAGACCCGTTTCCGTTTTACGTGACATCACTTTCAATGGGACAATTTTACAATGGGTAGATGAATTCAGGTATCTTGGTTTAATCCTAACAAGATCTCCTTCAATAAACACATTAACCACGTCTGTCAGGGACTGAGTTAAGCCCATGGAGTTTTGCTGCCTTATCAAATGTTTTACCTTTCCCTTCAATGAAAACGTTTTTTTACGCATTGTCCTTATCAAAACTATCAAGCGCTTTAGTAATCTGGGGTGGTGTACCTTTCAATACAAAAAAACGGGTCATCATATTACTTAATTAATCGTTGCGTTCTATGCTTAGGGTTAGGTATGACGATAATAATATTCCTTTGATATGCACTACCGAATTATATAGGCAGTCGAATATTTTAAAACTTGACTATATGTTCAGATTTCAACTTTTAAAGTTCATGAATAGCGCGCCTTACCCTAATTTGTTTTGTCTTTTTAAATCTGCTTTCGTCGCTCTTGTTCCCCAACATTCTCACAACACCAGGGGCGTTCAATGTAACCTGCCACCGGTTCGTTTTGAAATAGAAAAAAGCGGTACCATTTTGTTTGTTTTAAATATTTTAACGAATTTCCAGATGAGTTCAAACGAAATTGCTTTAAAATGTTTAAAAAAATAAAATTCCGTAATTTTATCCATAACCAGTAATTTTGATTTCGATTATTATGCAAGTTTTAAGCATTTTGGCTGGATGTTTGCAGTTGTACACTGTTTTACTATGTGTAATGTTGATACTGTCTCATTTATGCTGAATTTTCTACTATGACATGCAGTTATCAGCTTTTTAAGGCTTTTGTCAATGGTTTTGAGCAGAAATTTTTCCTTGAGATCAAAAGAGACGTTCCCGTAGAGAGGGAGTCTCAATTTATATTTTCCACATACGTTTTCTGATTCATGTATATAATTAATTTTTCTTTGGCATAAAGATAATGATCTGAAGCTAGACATATTCAGAAGTCAATTCGAATTCTGTTCAATAAATTCCATTCATTTAAATTTCGGACGAAATTCAGCTAAAAATGGCAATGAATAAATTGTCAATAGGATAATTCGATAGGATAGGAACTCCTCTGTGTTCATTTGCAGACTCCAAGTAGAACGGAACGACCTTTCTTTTTCCTCTAATTCAATTGATTAGAAACTAGAGAAGCGGTCGTCGGTAATTCCAGAGATGCGAAAGGGGAACTCATTCGAACAATTTTATTATCTTAACTCTTCAATGGAAACTCGTTTGTCTGTCTCTTCAGACGTACGGAAATAGTTCATCACAATTCAATAGCGCAAAAGAATTGGAAAATTATTCTATAATGCAGTGAGTGATTAACTATTCATTCAATGAATTTCTAACCATGCAACGGAAAATAATATTGTCGTAATTCCTTAAACAAAATCATTAATATTATTATTTTTTAAAATCGTACGAGGAGAAGCAAACTACAATCTTTCATTTTACTCAGTTCAGTAATTCCAAATTCAATTTACTATTGGTTTCGAGTAAAATCGTAAGTTATAGCAATGAATATTGAATCAGCAGTCCACAAGTTTATAACGGTAGTAGTTTTTTGCAAGTGTAAGTACGTCGTAAGACAGTAATACTTTAAAAGTCGAAGTTATGGTCAGTTAGCTTGGCTCTCAATTTTCAATAAAATGAAAGCTTTGTGTTTCACATGACCAGTTTGCTATTTAATGGCTTCTCTTTTAAATTTGAGTTCATTCAATGTACGAGGTAAATAAAAAGTCTCAATTTAATTATCGCGCATTGGCGGAAAACTAATTAATTCTTGGACTTAAATTAATCCTAAAAAAATGTAACCATACTTTAAAATCTCTGCACTGAAACCGAGTTAGCGCAGGAGAGTTATAATTTCGTTGGGGAGTTGATTTTCCTCTTAGCACCATGAATTTCTGATAAAAATAATTTTTAAAAAATCCAAATTAATTTCGAGTGAGGATGAAAGTTGGAAAACATATTTACGTTCTTTTATAATGGGCATCATAAAGTAGCCACGTAGGGGAGCTTTCATTCACTGCGGGCCTGACGTTTGGCACGCAACTTGCTATCACTACCAATAACGAAGACTAAAAGCAGGCTTTGTTCAAGTTGCAAGGCACTTAATCTCGGTAGAAATGGCAAAAGTTGGATTGAGAGACGAGGCCTCTGTTGCCACGCCTAATGATCCTATTAAACCATCCCTAAGTTGAGCAGTTAAGCGAACACAATCGCCGTTAATATTCACAATGTAATCGAGCGCTTATTAGTCCTGCAACGTCCTCTTCATTAAGCAAGTAATTGAAATGCTCTATTATGCCTTAAAGGTACAAACACAATTACCCTCACAAGCTCGCTTAAACATTTCTGCTGTCTCGTATTGGTGAGACAATCAAATTTGAAACTGACCAGATCCGTCTCGCAAGTCCCCCAAGGTTGTGTTCAATATTCCCGATACCTCATTAGTGCGACATATAGTTCTGCGCAGGACGCTCGTGCCTCTTCTTACCCAAATAAAAATTAAGGGTGAGGCATCGATGATTACAGGTGGCAATGGTAGATAATGGGCGGCGTAACGGTGGGTGACCACATCTGCCAAAAAACGACCGTAAAACACCAATAAATTCAGAGGATGGCGAGTATATATAGGTGGCGGCCATTGATGAATCATCGATGATTCATAGAGTCTGAACCATCGATGATGTATTGCAGGCGAATTTCACGCAAGTCACCGATTACCGTTTGCCCAAACTACGCAGGCCACGAAGGAATTTGCCACTGTAATTACACCAACGTAGAAAAAAGTTACTGGGTTGCAGGTCATTCGAGATCAAGACGAAACCGAGACTACATTTTATTTGCTTGTCATGTAAGATTTCGACTCAAATAAATTTAGCGAAAATTTAGCGTGAATTCGGTAGGTACGTGTAGAACTGTGGCAGAAGTAAGGTGTTCACAAATTTTTCAAGCCAAAGTGAAGCCACTGAGCATGTATCAGGCTGTCCCTTGATATAAATTGTCCGAGGAACACTGGCAAATTTTGTTGCAGAAAATAATGTTTTCCAAAAGATGACGAATCCAATTTTTAATGTTCACCCGATATATATATAGCGCAAGTTTGTTGTTAATTTGGCGTATGCGCTAACTTGCTGTGTTTGAAATACTGCGATCAAGTGAGACTAATTTATCTTTTCGTTAAGTATAAATTGTATTGATCGATTAAGTGAGTTTCTTACTATTTGTAATATTCTAAAGTTACCACATTTATTTAAAGCCACGTAGACGTAGTCGACAGCGGGGCGGCACCTGCGAAGAGTTGCGAGCGAGTCGAGTATGTACACTTTCACACCTGTTGGGTTTTATTCGATTCGAAAAATATTTCGAATCGAACCTCTATCAAAATTGGTGTAATGTTCGCATTATGAAAATTCGATACTTATGAAACTTCAAGTATTTTAGCGTAGCCTTTATTCTGAGCTGAACAAACGTACGTTATGGATAAACGAAGTTTCTTTCAGCAGCTGTTTACCCGAATATAGCTGCATGTTCAAATAAAAAGTTTAAGGGAACCATACAGTCATCACGGTGGAAGTATCAACTTCTGCCATTTGATGAAATTAATATTTACAAACTTCAATTAAATCTCTTGAAATTACTGGAGTGCCAACTACTCTCCGATGGTTTTATGGTAGAGGCTTGGCTTCGTGCGACAGTGATTGGAGTTCGGATCCTGCAAACAGGGACTCTAATTCAGGTTAATTTCTCACGATGCAAATGTCCGTAACTGCGAGATAATTCATTCCAGCTACATGTTTGACATTATTAATTCTACTGCCATGGTGGATGTGCAATTGTGCATACGTGATCGTATGAAGCAATATCAGTAAATGCAAATGCATCGGATTTGAGAATAAAGGTAACATTTTATCGACTTCATTTTACAGTTTGCTATCGCTGGCTCATCGATCGACTTTAAGGCTCACTAAGTAAGGTTTCTGTGGCTATTCTTCAAGGAGAGAACTTATCGTTATATTCAGACGGTTTGTTGTCTCTGGTCTCTTCCGCAACCCGAGGCGATGCTGCTCCGATGTTGCTATTTGCATGAGATTTGTGTCGGATTTGATAGAAGGGCCTAGGCGGTTGGTATCTAGAATACCATTATCGCCCTCTCTTCATCGCCTTCCGGTGCAAGAATATTAGAAAGGCGTCTAATATTTCAGTGAAAGTATGACGTATATTTTATGCAATGTAAATTAATTAAAGTGGCTAATAGCGATTAAATTATGCCATTTATTTAGAGATTTTTCGTCATTTTGTTTAGAATGATGAGTTGTTATGGTGAATAATAAGAGTAATAAACTTTAAATTATTTAATCAAAAATCTATATTTTGATATTGAAAATTTTGAAAACCATAAATAATATTGTAATATGAACAAATTATTTCGGTTTCATCACTTCATCCGTAGTTGAAGCATGACTTTCGAGTTGGAATTAAGTTCTATTTATTCACATACTTATAACCGAACCTGAAATAACTATATAATTTGTTAGACATTCTCGAACTTAACTCATTTATACAGTACACGAATATTCATACAACATTGATGTCCCTAAAATCAGAAACACGCGACCATCATCAGCGAAATAGGTAGAATTTCCAATCAATGACCAAGAAAAATGACTGGCTTTGCAATTAGAAAGGAATTTGTTACTGATTTCTGCAGGAGCGAGTGCGACACTGGAAATGCGTGTATGCAGTACGGCTTGATAATTCTCACAGGATGACACGTATGCAAATCGCTGTGGAATATTTAGAACCTGAAAGATCACATGGCACTGGAATGCTGCAACGATACGAAAATGCATGCAGGCTTCGAATCACGTGCAACTACAAAGCACGACTGAATTTCAGTCGACATCAATGACGAAAATTTGCTTGCTGATGAGAATTTTTTATGTGGGTTTCAACTTCATTTATATATTTACAAAAAAGTAGATTAGATTCTGAGGTCGCTTGATGCGTATTTTGGAACACATTTGCTCCTTCAATATCAGGGGCATCCAGTCCAATACAGCATACAGTCATTTTTTGCAGTTATGTTATTCAAGTTATACAGCAACATTGCAGTATAACTTGAACTGCTAAATAAGACATGCCTAGCTGCATCATGAATTAACTAGGAAAATATCACAGCGTTGCTCGGGATAGATCCCTAAAATTAGATAATCTTCTTGTCCTAAATACTATCATTACGAAGACCATTTTTAATAATAATTTCAGTATTGTTTAACCAAAGAAGACAGGTTCAAACTTAAATTTTACATTTATAATGTAGGAGTTGAATTTCTCACTGAAAAATTTAAATAGAACAATTGAAGACATTTTCATGTACAGATGTTATTATTGGTAAGTATCGTGGATACGCGTCCGGGGCTGTTTTGTAGACTTACGGCGCCTGGCTTCAAGAAAACAAGCAAACTGTGATATATCTTTGTAAGATTATTAAGAGACTTCGGTGTAATTATTCGCATTATGGCTTGACATTAGTTGTTAAAAACTGATAGTAAAGATATACGTCATGGATGTAATATGTAAAGGCTAATAAGATGCATTACAGCTTGACATAAGTTGTTAAAAATTGATTGAAACGATATACGTCATGGATGTGATGTAATGAGATGCATTACAGCTTGACACAAGTGGTTAAAAATTGATTGTAAAGATGTACGTCATGGATGTAATGTAATGAGATGCATTACAGCTTGACATAAGTGGTTAAAACTGATTGTAAATATGTATACGTCATGGATGTAATGTAATGAGATGCATTACAGCTTGACATAAGTGGTTAAAAACTGATTGTAAAGATGGACGTCATGGATGTAATGTAATGAGATGCATTACAGCTTAATATAAGTGGTTAAAAATTGATTGAATTGATTGAATTGAATTGATGTAATGTAAACATGCATCTCATTACATTACATGTAATGAGATGCATGTTTACATTACATTACATCCATGACGTCCATCATTACATTACATGTAATGAGATGCATTACAACTTGACATAAGTGGTTAAAATTGATTGTAAAGATGCACGTCATGGATGTAATGTAATGAGATGCATTACAGCTTAATATAAGTGGTTAAAAATTGATTGTAAAGATGTACGTCATTGATATTCCGGATTATGTTGAACTCTCGACGATACGTTCGCTGAATGACGCACGAAACTGAGTAATTTCAAAGTCACTTATTCCGTTCCACGGATGCATTAAATATTTTTGACAGCATCTAAATTAGCATGAAAAGTTGATGGTTCGATAATTGATCAAACGCTCGACTGACGGGAGATTTTACGTGACGAATCTTCCCTGAAACTGAGCGGTTCTCCTCGTATCTTAAATATTTCATGTTCATCTCCGAGTCTGGAGTGTCCCTTTAATGGCAACTAAAATCACTACCTTATTTCCAACTCCTATTAAATTCCAGGAATTTCATGCTTTCAAACCTGACCGGCAAAGCCAGAGAGTAGGATTTTTCGAAAATATTACAAATTAATGTTGTGTTCAAATGATCAATTAATTAAATTGCGTCATTCTTTCTTAGGTTAATGAGTTTAATTGGAGCAAAGAAACATTGAGTTTTAACTCAATTTAAATGGATTAGTTTGAATGGTTTTTCTGAGCTTCTAACGAACAGGAGTCCTTATAAAATGAAATTGAAGCTGGCCAAAAATGTCTTTAGAAGAACTTCAGTTTTCAGATTTATGGCTGGCCTCATAAGGCATACTTCAGATGTTTCACGAAATTATTAAATTAATTAAGGCTGACCACGAGTAGAGTACCAATTAATTAATATAACTTCCAGATATCAACAATTTTTTGCTGTCGACATTCACGCCTACAAATTTTCCATAAATGTGTCAGTTAAGTTTCACAATCAAAATGTCTAAATTTTTCAGCGGCTTTTCAGCTAACTATTTTTCAGAGCAGCAATTTTACTAATTCATGACAATTTTACGCATGTTTATTGTCCTAGCCTTAGAATAATTTCAATTATTGAAAAGCACTTTTTCATGCGTAGCACATTTTCATGCGTAGCACCTTTTCATTGAAGGTAACAAAAGGCATCGGTGGACAAATCATAAAAATTTACCCATGCAGCTCAACATTCTAGCTTTTTTTTGCAGGGGGAATATTTTAAATAATTTTCCCCCAAAAATTCTAAAATATTTCTTTCCATATTTTATTAAAATTTACAAGTGCTTCATCCAGTATATTATCACCGCCATTGTTCAGATCCACATCTCTTTGCCGAAATCCTTGACAAATGAGTTATGACTCATGCGATGTTTATTAATTTCTTGTGATCTGTTGCGGTGAACACAACTTTATTCCCCGAATAAATAAACTCGTAAGCAAAGTGAATTAATCACAATTATTTGGATGAACCCCAGTGAAAAATTAGTCAGATTATGCGTCCTGGCGACTGAGGATGAACCAGGATAAACCAGTCTGTTGGCGTAAAATAACACCACCGAGTAAATTTAAAACTGGCATGGAAGAAACTCAAAATATTTTGTACTTTCATTTCTGGTACAAAGAATTGTTAAATTTTCGGGTAAAAAGTATTGTTAGATTCGTGCATTCTATGATGCATATATAAGTAAATTTTATTAAAGACCAGAGCGTATTTCTTATTAATGATTTTCTTGGTAATTTTCTAGTTTCTGCGAACTAGGCTATTTGCGGGATTTGAAAGAACTTTCAAATCCCGCAAAAAGCCTGGTTCGCAGCATCGAGAAAATTAATAAGAAAATCATTAATAAGAAATACGCTCTGATCTTTAATAAAACTTGCATAAGAGAAAAACTTCTGCCTAACTATACAAATATAAGTAATTACATATAATGCAGTGCTCCGGCTAGACATTTGTTTGGTGAGTGCGCACGGAGAGCCGTCGCTATATACCTCGTGCCATATTTGACGCTGTGCCGACTACAGTATTGACGGTTGTAGTATGTGACGCAATGATAGCCACGCAGTAAACTTTCCTCGCAAACTAAGCACATTGATCTTGTTTTATTTGCAAAGTTGTAGTGATTCTCGGCAGTAACTTCTCCTCATCTGACTGACTCACTCAGGCCTGCGAATACTTACGAGTGTTGCGTTGCTCGAGGTATAATTATTTCGGCCAAATAAACGCTTCAGAATAAATAAATATTGACATAAATATGCATATTAGCATATATATGCTTATTGACATATATATGCATATTGGCATAAAAATGCAAATTGATAAAAAAAACTACGACACAATAACACATAACCCCAATTAGACGGAAATGCCTATGATAACGTCATCTGATACGAAATTTTTTCTAGAACCGATTTACCTACCAACTTTATTATATGTTGATATTATAGCAAAATAAAATTACTCCTCAAAAGGAATGATTTTAATCGTTTAAATCGGCTCATCCAAAAATTAAAATAGTCAGCAACAACAAGGGTGCTTCCGAGCCAAAGTAGTCAATAGAACACTCATTTTCGTTGAAATCACATTTCATACTGAATTTTATTAATAGTTTGAATTGTACCTAATAATAACTGAGACAATGATAAGAAACAATAAACCTAGCAATCCTAACAATAACAGATATAAATTAAGATAATATGGAAAGGCTTAAATAGCGAGTACAGACATGTATTGTCAACCGAGGCGGATGAGATTTCATGCAACATGAGGTGAATACACAGTATAGATTAAATGAAAGGTTACACGTATAAAATTTTCAGACTAAAAAATGCTCGGAGTAGCTAGGTCTTGAAACTCAATGCGAACCGCCTGAGATCTCAGCCAGTATATGCTTAGTATGCGACCAACACTCAAGAAAAAAGAAGTGAAGACGCTAGTGCGCCTAAGATAAAAGACTGTATGTCTCTACACCTCGAAGAAGAAAGAAGCGAAACCGCCACTGCTTCTGTGATAAAAGCCAGTGTGCAACCATTATTCGAAGAGAAAAAAGTACGAACACGCCTCTACGCCAGAGATCCCAGTCAGAAACAACCAACACTCAGGAAATGAGGATCATTCAAGGTAAAAAATAACGAACAAGGCAGAGAGGCAGAGATCGCAGTCATAATGCAATCTACGCTCAAAAATTATAGAAACAAATACGCCACCGCGCTAAAAAAACAGCCTTAATGCCTCAAAAAAGAAAGAAGCGAAAACACCACCGCTCCTACAAGTGACAGATATAAAATATATTTTATAAATAAGCAAGTATATCTAAAACCAACACTCAAGGAAGAAAGGAATAACCCTGCAACCGCTTCTGAGATCACCGTCAGTTTGTAGCAAGGACTTAAAAGAGGCGACGTGCAACATGCGAATAGGGATTGCACGGTGATGAACTTACTTAGGCTTCCCCTAACTTCTCCCGCGGTAGTGGTGAAAGTCAATAACCATGAAGCCAAAACGGCCTCTGTGTCGGTTGAATGAATCCTTTGCCTAGAGACTGGGATGTGACGATCTGTAGCTTTAAATCTATTATTATTGACTGTGTTGTCTTTGAGATGTCGTGGATTGAACAACACTTGCTTACAAGCGATGACATAGAAATCTAGTGAACTTTAATGGGGGATGAGAAGCTTGCAAAGTTTCATGAGTTTATGTAAGATAATAAATTAAATGCATTGTTTTCGAATAGCGAATGAAGACTTGTTTGAGGCGTTGGTCGGTCTACTAAGGCCAGATGAAATGTTTGTGTATTAAAAATAAATGACTATAAAAAAGTATCTAGACAGGAGGTATAAAAAAACTGATTTTTCAAAAAATATAAAAAAATATGCTGTACTCTAAAATTTTATTTAAAGAAATGATGTAAAAAAAATTAAAAATATGCTGTACTCTATTCTTCTGACAGAGAAGGGAAAATATTTATATATAATCTGACTATACGTTGAGTTGAATAACAAACTTATTGTTTGAGAATAATTGATATTCAGCTCGTGTTGGGGGAGAGGAATTATCTTCAATTAAAAATGATTCAGTTGACCAAGGTTTGTACGAGTATTTGAATCGGTGCCTAATTGAAAATTCTTAGTCTGAATAGCGACGGAAGTTTTGCATCGAACAAATTCAGGTAGGCCCTTGAAACTTGGAGTTAATTAATAATCATTTGTTATTGAATTTAATGTTGGCTTTTAATCCTCGTACTGAACAATTTACCTTTTGTTACAGCTCTGAAAGGCTTCGTGCTTTTTGTGCATGAATTAAACCCGGCATTTCTGTGTAGGAAATAATGACACGTGCTCTCTCAAATACGGGTATGTCAAGGCCTTAGTACTTGGTATTGCAGAACAAGTTATGTTCTCTTTTGCAATCGCTGAAAAGCATGTCCAAAAATGGAGAAAAATATTTTACTGCTGCGATTTATTTGTCAGTGCATAGAATAATAATTACTCGTCCAACTGTATAACACAAATTCATTATTATTCATTTTTGCGCGTATGAAAAATTTGCGCGTATGAAAAAAAGTCCAGTAGTACGAGAGGCATTCCGTGTTTAACGAAGTTTGTAGTAAAAATGTGGTTATTGTACGTAAAAAGTATCCGACTTTTCCATGCAAAATCGAAATATCAATATAACGTGGTCAAGTTTAAAAAAAATAATTATTATGAAACCACTCCAAAAAAAGTTGTACTGCCGTTCCAAGCTATCTAGCTTTTATTGATGAGCATTATTTCCATGATAGTTGATTCACGTTTAGGCAACGCATTTTACGTGTGCGCTCATTTCGGTCTTTAAAAGGTTAGGCTGCTGCCGACTAATAACGCTGTGTTTTCTTTCTACTCCAATTAGTTTTGAAAACTCCTGTCAATTTATTGAAGATAATAAAAATATCATTTACTACAAAAAATGAAAATTAGAAGTAAACTAGAAGCACGAATAAAATAAAATTCAATAAAATCGTTTTGGTATAGCAAGATACGACGTAGAAGCAATAATAGCTTTCGGTGTTCTTACTTTGCAGTTTCCAAGTAGGCACATCAAGGATAGCATTCCACATCTAAAATATAAAAAAAAAGCACGCGTTTCTTAATGATTTATCATGAGTCACGAAATGCTGATATTTAGTCTGCAATTTAGTAAAAAAAATATGACCGTTGAAATTGTTTCATTTCCCCAAGAAATTATAATTATGAAGAACTTTATACTAGATCCGTTCACTCTCGTTTCACACTGCTGACCGAAGAAAGTTTACCTACATTAGATCAGCAGCTTATAATTAAAAAATTATGTATTCACGAAACCGAACTCATGAGCCAAGCAAA
The DNA here is from genome assembly GCF_000764305.2 of Hyalella azteca. Classification (NCBI taxonomy): domain Eukaryota; kingdom Metazoa; phylum Arthropoda; class Malacostraca; order Amphipoda; family Hyalellidae; genus Hyalella; species Hyalella azteca. Next base: position 57,929 of record NW_025940641.1, read on the forward strand.
ATCTACCACACGCTTCACTCGGTGTGCACTGCACTCAGCTTGCCTCACTAGTCAAGATCACTTCAAGATCTATTAAGGCACTGCCGGGCATCTGTGAGAAGTGAAGAGAACAACAGGCATACCCCAGCGCCGTCCAATGACAATCAAGCCAACCCGGCGGCTGTTAAGCCTTTGGGTTAATTAATTAAGCATTAATTTTCACAACGCACGACTTTAATTTATCTACTCAAAAATTGGTTGGCCGATTAATGAGCGAACTAATGAAAATTTAAAATATGAATCTATACCAGGCTTATTATAACGACATATCGACTATATGCAGTTATTACACACTTACCTTATACTAACTTTGTAGTTAATTCACAGTTGCAACATCAGAGTTGTTCGTAGTTTTTGCAGAATTAGTCTGAATTTTCTATATAGTTACTGCATAGTTCTTAAAAACCGGGATTCCTTGGTTATCCCAAGTCATTAGTTAATATGGGGTGGATGATCCTAAATTCCGTTATATAACAATGCATTTAAAATGTGCTTGTTTACACTAGCTTTGAAAATCTGGCACACGTGGAACTAATTTCTCGATTTTCATCATCTGAGGCGGCTTGTGCATTTCAAAACTTCTCATAGCTTTACCTTGTTTTGCAACCGGAACATTCTTCTACTTAACTCGTTATCTTCTAATGGCGTTTTGATTGCTCCTGTGAGTTTAGTTTTTCCACAAAAGTTCCTAATGTGGCAAAGGTTGCCCGTTGAATTTGACTTTTAACTTTTGTGTGGGATGACTGAAGCAATCCGTGAAATTTTCCCTCCTATAAGAAGCTAATCATGGCAGGATGAAAAATGCAATTTCATGTTACAACTTTTTTTAATAACCTCAGCCGGGTGAATGCCAATTATTTATTTATGAATTTGCTCATAATTGTTCTCTTTTCAAATTTGCCGTGGCAATGAACTGCATTGCCAATTTTCTTCTACCATTGCAAGAATTTTTTTCTGTTTGAATAAATGTCAGCTCGAATGAACGGAATAATTGAAAATATGTTTTGCTAGCCAATACATTGTCTAAACTAGAGGGTTTTGCTTTTCAAATGCAAAAGTTTCAGTATGACTCACATCAAGATATTTGATTTGTAAATTAAAGTTCAAATTCCATATCGTTATTTTTTCTCATTCATGCAAATTTCTTCAATTTTTCCAGACATTTGGCACTACTTATCAAACGCTACTGAATTGGAGAGTTTGATTAATGTATATTTACTTATAGAAAATCAGGTTTAGACTTTACACCCAAAGAAATGTATGTGTCATATGGTCCAAAACGTGATGCACTTCCTTGGCGTAGCACTGATATACTCTTTTACCAGGCCAAACTGGGTCAGCAATAGTCAATAGTCACAATATTCTCACACATCACCGCTTTCATCTCGCAGAAAAATGAAAATTCCTAAAATTTACCGTGCAGTACATGGTTTTAGATCGAGCACACTCGTCCAACTTTCAGTTTTCTAGACGGTTTTTGAGTGGACAGGAGCGTTTTTTGGTGCTGTAGCCTGTTTTAGTGAGTCGGTGACTTACAAATCGATGGCTTACCAGTTAGTGATTTTCAAGTCGGTGACTTAAAAGTCGGTGACTTACAACTCGCTTCATGCGACTTCAACAACTGAAGTTCAGCAAGAAGATCGAAGAGCAACACCGGTGGCGTGTAGTGCGCGATGACACCACCACCGAAGCCGCATCTACAGAATCTCTAAATAAAAATTCTTGAGTTGACTCTTTTACAAAAGGCTCGTGTCGTTACAATAGTTCGTGTCTAGTGTTCTCCATTGATAACTTTAGCTATTCGAACAAACTTTTTTGTCTTTGCACCTGAACACAGTTTTCTGACATTTTCCTTGATATTATGTTTAATATTCTTTCCAAAGTTCAATAAAGTAAATAAAGCGGAACTGGGTGATTTGTAACATATCCATACATCAAAAATTATATGAAGACCTCATGTTATAACAGGCTCCACGCTCTTGTGCAGAATTTACATGCCATACATGCCAGGCAGCTTCTGTTTGAAGGTTCGCAAGTGGGTTGGTAACATCAACACTACGAACACTCTGACCGGCCACCTGTTTCTGGTGTAAGTGGGCCTTTGCATTTTTTGCTCAATTAAGGAAAGTCGTTAAGAGGATCCCATTTTACGGCTGTATAGATTAGGAAGCTGATTCACGTTTAATGGTCGCTAAGCCGAATGTGACCAGCTTTATACGTCAAAACTAGACGCGGTGGGTTGTTTATATCTCTATTCCAATATTTAAATTATCAAAAAATAACTAGTCTATACTGCATTTGAGGAGACTTAACCTCGGTTATTGGAATTTAGTTTATGAAAATTTCTGTAATGGTTAAGATATATACAAAAGATAAAATAATATTGAGTAGGTTCCTTGTGAACAAATATAAATTATACGTTTAAGTTCAAGATAAGAGAAAAGTTTTATACGGCCTTGAGCCAGTCCTGAAATAATTTTATAAGTGACACCAATATATGCCAGATCAACCGCTGTTCATTCAATAAAATATAGCCTACTTGAAAGACTATGAGAGGTAGAACGATTTATCAATGTTTGTGTTTAAATGGTTATTTATTATTTGGACTATTTTTAGCATCAAGTTTGTGATTCATTTTTTGAAAGTAAGCCCCGATAAATGGATGAGAAGAAAATATGTTATAGCCTGGTAATCCCGTCTGCGCATATCAACTTAGAGGAAATCGATATTTTAAACCAGTAACTATTTACGTAGAAAATTATTGGGCTAAGGTTCCATAAAAAGTTCCACTAACTTTGGTGAGTAGATTTTGCAGTATTGTAGATGAATTTTGTATTGCAGTTATTGTAGAGTAGATGAATTTGTGACATGATAATATTCACTGCAAGCTATCGACGTCGTATTAATCGTGAATCCATTGCCTATAGTAAAACATAATTCGTTCATCGTATCTAATCCTCCTATCTTCCTTCCTTCAAAATTCCTTTGTCGACATAATTCCTTCATCGTAGGATGCAATACTGAGTTTAGACAATTTATAGTCACAAGAAATAAATAGAACTCCACGAGCATCAATCACAATATTTTTTTCCCCGTTTTCAAAACTTATTTATCTCTCCTACAATAGCAAAGCCCACGCTAGAATTTTTTCCTCGTCCAACGCATGCCATGAAAGTGCACATTTTAATCTCCAGTGATGTAGGCAAAAACTAACACTCGCATTACGCACAAGATTGCCACTTCATCAAGCTTAGTAATGGGAACGGAATTTTCTAGGACAGATGCACACGGTGCAGGGCTAAAGCTCCTGTACTGAGTCTAACCTCGTTAATTAAGTCATTCTCTGTGGCTGCCATTGACTGCAAGAGAAGCTAGACTAACTCTCCGGTGAAAGCAGCGAGTTGAATTAGTTTGGCGTGCGTTATTGTTGTTTAAATAAAATATGCGAATGTGCCATGCCATGGCTACTGCACAAGTGAACTTCCTAACAAGTCTCATTGTGCAAGTTTGCGTTTGAAGAGAAGCTTCCTGCATCACACAATGTAGAACGTCTTCTTTGTCAAGACCGAAAATGTATTACGAAGATGACTTATTATTTCAATGTTCTATGTTAACAAGACTTCGCAACAGCGTGCGAGAAATCTGTAGCATGGAAACAAATATTGATTATAATCACTCCTTCTATTCATGCATATTCAATTACTGTTTCAAATGTATGCTTGATATCTTGCACTCATTCATATATTTGGACCCAATTATACTGTAAAAACTTCACTCGTACTTGATGCTTCAACGAATGAATATAATAAATGAAGAGGATACTAAATGAATATGCAACAATAATGAAGAATGTGTTATTGATCTTTCATATTCAAATAATAAATGTCGTTAAATATTTTCCAAGAGAACTAAGTTCTGAACAATCATTATCATGATTACAATCATGAATCATTATCATGGTTACAATCACAATCATTATCATGATAACAATCATCTTCCTTTCATCACTTATCATATTCGTTTTTAAATCTTTTTTGCCAGCCTTGGTTTTTAGTGCTCTATAGTAAATTAACCACAAAACAATGGTTATCATATTTGGATATTAATGCCTCACAATATTGATATTAATGCATTTTATTTATTTTTCATTAAAATATACAACTCTGAAGTACTCAAACAAATTTCCACAAGTTTTTCAGTTTCTCTGATTAAATTTTTTGTGTGTCACAGCACCCTATTAAAAGTAACAAGCAATTTCGCACGAGCTGAAAATCATTCTATTAAAGAATATTATCGTAAGTATAGGCATAATTATTAATAATCCAAATCACTCTCCAGCCCTGGTCAAATATGGCCGATAAGGCCCCAAAAGATGCCAATGATAATAATAATCCAGCGGGAAACACTTTTGCGGCGAACGGCACCTGTGATGTCAGGCCTTCGTTTACAAGTCAGGAAAAGTTGACGTCGATAAACGGGTTTTTATGGCAGCCGCAAAAGTGATCAGAGGTTCTATGGATCGTAAAAGAATTTTATTGTCGAGTAGTTGGGTCATTGAGGGCGTTACGAACTCCTCTCGTCACCAGAATCTGCCTCTTATTGAAAAAGTTCCGAAGACCTGTTAGTCGCTTCCAAAATATCAAGATTTTTTAACTAATAATTTGCGTCTTGTCTAAAGATAAAAATTTCCTAATACCAAAGATACTAAAGTTTTTTTACCGCCATTCTCGCTTGAATCCTGTTTCAAGTTATAGAATCGGGCACGTTTTTGACAATTTTTAGGTAATTTTGAAAATAATCGAGGCTTCAACACGTGCACGCTTACGGAGGACTATGTACATTATAGGCGTCGATTAAACAGATCGTCGTCTCAATACGCAGCCTTTGTAACAGGAAGCTCATCATTGCAGACGCCTAATTAATTAGGCGAGGACTAATTAATGAGCAAAAAAGTTTGGTGGAGGCGTCAATAATCTTACTGAACGAATACACAACAACGGTTGTTAATGATAAGGGAATTTGTTAGAGAATTTGTCAATAAATATGATGCAATGCACACATCATTGCACACTGATTTTTTATATTGCACACAGAATCTATACCTCACACAGGGGTATACATTTACTTATTCCAAAAGTTTTTGACACTTATTCTTAAACTAATACCTTCAAGAGCGATATATGAGGCACGCTCCTCGCATACACTTAAAAAAATGAAATTGCACATTTTTTTCAACACCGATCCACGAGACCTAGAATTTCTAAGCCACGTCCAACTGGTTTCTCACTCATTTTAAAAGCAACGGTAAATCTGCCGTTGGATCCAAGAGAAGCAACATTCATGAGGCGCATGTTGTAAGTCATGAGACTTGAAATATTCGAATGCAATTGAGCAGTCTTGCCGAGAACACATCTCCCTGGGAACGAGTTCTGCTTGCCGGAAAACATCACTCGAATTCCATCGGCATGCCATTGATATGCAAATATGTGTCTCGCGTTTTTAATGGTGCATCAAATGGGAAATTCTTCGGTTAATTCCACTGACATCTGTTCCGGCAAAGAGCAGATCCGCACATTGTTCGCCTGCATACGTTTAGATCAGGAAAGCATCCCTAAATTATTTTTGCGCCCGGAAAGAATGAAAGTGATAATTTGATAGAAGTTGATACAGCGAAACTTGTGTAGACAGAGGAACGGCACGCCTAAGTGCGATCGCTTGATAAAGAAACAACCTTCTAATGGAGTCGTAAAGAAGAGATTATTATTATGATGAACTTCAGAGTTTGAAATTTAACTCTGTTCAAATTAGGGCAAAGATGGGCTATTGAGAAAAAAAGAATGGAACAATGCATAAATAATTTGTCGTTAATTTTGTCGTGCATGATGAACAAAGTTTGTCACACAGACGCGACCCTGGATCAGAAACTTATGAAACATTATAAATACTTTTGCACATTATGACAGCGCTATATTCGATCGAAATTTTAGATTATAAATCTAACTTGGATCCTCACTAAAAATTACGTATAACCGAAGACAAAAATTCAGATATGATTAAGACAGCTACATAACAAAAAGGCCCAAAATTCGTTTGAGATTGGAACCATTTTGCAATTCAATAAAATCACGACAAATTTCTCGACATTACCCGTCCGACATTAAATTTTTTTACCTCAAGCCAAAATTCTGAGTATCTACAATCCAGCTTCAAGGTTCAAAATTGGATTAAGCATATCACTGCGGAATTCCCTGTTATAAAATTCAGAAATACTGCACTCTGAGTATTACTTTGGCAGGGGCAGGATCGTAATTCTTGTTCGCAATCTTATTGTGATAGAAGCAAGCAAGGTGGTTGGGAGTCGCGCATCCTATTGATTACAGAGGCCGCGATTGCAATGCATTTGAGAGACGCGCCTCTGCAGCTCAAAGTGCAAGCAGCGCATGCAGCTGCGGTGCTAGAATATTGGGAGCCCATTACAGTGACAGCGCATGAGTCTCTCAGGACTTGGGTGTCCTGTGCTATTTCCAGTCTCGCACAACTCGAGTGCTTCAATGGAATTTGTGTTTCTTAGGACTTGTAAGGTATGTTTGACCTAATATCCCGTGACATATATTTCATGTGGGACTTGTGGGAAACTTGGATTCCGAGTGAAACTTTCATATATTAGTTTGCTCTACCCCTAATTCGCGGGAGTGAACAGTGTGTATGAACATTGCAAGTGAAATAAATACGAACATAGGTGAGGAAAATAAAATTATTAATAGCTCAAGGTAATCAGTTGTATGAAAAACAATTAAACATCCATGGGTGGTTGTAGACGTGAATGCCTGGTAAATATTCGCGCCACTGTTCAATAAAGCGTTCACTACATATCAAATGTAAATATTATTATTGTTCTACGAAGCAATTATCGTGGCGTCTGATTCAAACGAATTTCGAGGGCACGTCACACATATGATTAATAGCAAGCAAAAAATAAATAGACACAGGAAAGGATGGGAACGGATTAAATAACTAAGCCCTAAATTCATGGGCTCTGTGCCATGCCTCGAAACAGCTTTCAAACAAGCCAGGAATTTTATTCCATTTATTCCGCCTTGTATAGGAAGAAAGCGATTGCAAAGTTCCATGCCAACTGGCCGTAGATCAGCCCAAGTACCTCTTAATCAGCTGATTACCTTCACGCGAGCCTTTAAATATAACCTAGAGATCTCAGAACTCACCCGAGTTTTGTCTTGATGGGCTTTGTTCTGTTCATAATAGGTCACTTTTCAGTCATCATCATAGACCGTTTCAGGTAAATTGCCGCAATGTCTCTCATTTTTTCCTGGCATTGGATAACGTTTAAATTTTAAATGATCGGAAAGCGAAAGATGGAGTCGCGTTAGTAAAGAATTCATTGCATTACGGTACGATAAAAAAATTGTCGTTAGAAAAACACGACATACTACGACAGTTTTTTTTTGCGGGACCGTGGATCAGATATTGAGTTTGCATTAAATAGTATACCTCTAAAAATTACTTTTTAAGGACAACACTTCTAAAGAATCCAGTGTCTCCAATGTTAAAGATGTACAATGAATTTCTCATTTTATTTTCAAATTTTAAAAAATTAATTTTTCAGTTTTTATATATAATTTTTTTCAAAATTATTTATTCTGTCAATTGATTCATGCATTGCCTCCGACTTCACACAAGTGTGCAAAATTTCAGCTCAATTGGACAGGTAAAAATGTGTCAAATATCAGTTATAAGGTTTGTAGCTGACAAAATTATTTTTTTAATTTTTTTTTATATTGAAAATTTTTTTTAATTTCAAAAATAATTTATTTTGTCATTCGATTCTTGCGTTGTCTCCAACTTTACGCAGGTGTGCAAAATTTCAGATCGATAGGATAAGTAGAAGTGTGTTAAATTTCAATTATAAGATTTGTAGCAGACAGACAGACAGACAAACAGACAGAGAAACAAATAGAAAGTGAAGTTAAAGAGAAGTGTTGTAAAATAGCTTTCGATAGGCAGATTTACAGAAAAGTATAGTGAGTGTCAGTGGATAATAACAAAGGCCAGAAAGCGATAAATAATAAGAAAAACATTTAGAATTGTTAAAAACTAGTTGAGATGACCCCAAATTTTATTCCTTTAGTTTAGCCGGGAGTACATTGATATCAAACAAAAATAAGAAGAGCTGCCTGTGGATTCTTTTGAATCCATTAATGAATGCCACCTTATTTGTTTCATATATTCCGAAGAATAAGTTAGCATGAAACAAACACTATTTCTACCTATTCGCGTATCAAATGCATTCTGCTCATTGCTTTAGGTGCTCGGCGGATGACACCGATATTGTTAACAATACCAAAAGCAAACACTTGCTTCGATACATAAAGAAAGTTTCTGAGTCTTAAGTCTAGTGTCCCAATTTCGGCGGGCAGCCCCAGGGAAATCAACACCTGATGATGCATGACCCCAACCCTGTCATCGGCTCACTCGGTGCCAATAGCAAGTGCAAGCCCAATGATATGAGTGTAGTAATTTTTTCTGGGCGGAAAAAGGACGTTTCAGTGATGAGATTTCATCTTTGCACAACAGAAAAACGCCTTAATTTATTATGAAAAAATTGTATTTTTTTGCGGAAAAAGGACGTTTCAGTGGAGAGATCTCATTTTTGTACAACAGAAAAACGCCTTAATTTCTTATGAAAAATTGTATTTTTTTACGGAAAAAGGATGTTTCAGTGATAAGATCTCATCTTTGTACAACAGGAAAACGCCTCAATTTCTTATGAAAAATTGTATTTTTTTTTTGCGGAATAAGGACGTTTCAGTGATGAGATCTCATCTTTGCACAACAGAAAAACGCCTTAATTTCTTATGAAAATATTGTATTAACTGTGGACAATTGTTTAGATTTGTAACACAAGATGCAACTAATACAATCGCCGTGAACATTTCTCATGACAGTAAGGTTTTATTATACGACTACAACTTGTTTTATAACCAAATTTTATAGTATCTTCACGCAATTCAGATACGCAACTATAATGTTCATTTCGAATATAAATAACAAAAAATAGCATCACTTCCCTGTTAAATAAATTTTCAGCCTTGTATAATGTTTTGCATTAATTTGCCGGCAAATGAAATTTAGATAGCGTGCAGATGAATACAAAATCAAATAATAAGGAAAGTTGATTACATCATCCATTGTGTACAACTCGTATCATTTATAGGGCAATACCGAATAGTTCGATTTTGTGTTAAACTGAATAAAATATTAGAAATAATTCTCACACTAAGCAATTCAGGAATGTAATAGAATGCTACTGAAATGCATGGTACTTGTAACAGTTCTTCGATGAAAATTAAAAATTTATAAAATTAGATTACAGCAAATTGGTCATTTGAGTGTTGGTAATGAACTGTTGCATCGTGCATGCTTTATTGTCATTTTTATTTTTTTCCAATGCGACCAGAATGTCATCGCATAATGCAGACATGACAGCTCGATATATGACGCGAAGGCTGAGTACTCGTAACTATGTTGTTATGAACGCCTTTCAATAATAATTTAATCAATAGCTAAGTTGCGTGTACTGTAATTTCGGTTTTTGAGTGCACTATTAAAAGTCACCTCGTTTAGACGCGCCGTGTTCATTGATGCTTTGATGATACAGGGCTAGAAAATTCATGAATCAAATATCATGAATCTATTATTTGCAAGGCTTACAAGTTCAAACGAGAGGGTTAACCCGAGAAACATTTTAAAAATTTCCGTAATATGGATGTGATTGATGACAAATCACTAAACATTTTAACCTATTTGAAGGAAATTGGGCCAAATTTTCGTTTGGCTCCTCGATGGAACATTTTAAAAAACGGCTTCATATTGAATACGATTTATTCAGAATGTATCGCTAAAATGGAGTTTTCAGTCTCTGATGGAGAACAAACGAGTAAAACAGCCCGCGAAAGTTCCAAGACTTCCCGTTCCGATTTTCAGACATTCTCATACCTTTCAAGATATCCTGCCTACCAAAAACTAATTCAATTGCCTGAAGTTATTCTTGGTTTGTCACTTTTTGCGAGTTTTGTTCTGAATTTAGACAGGTCGAGACACTGAATCTTCTGACTGCCAAAAGTGTCGGAGTTTTTGGCGAGTCTTGGGCAGTAAATACAGAGAGATACCTCACTCGTGACACATCTGACTCAAGAGTAAAGTTCCGCTGATGTATAGACGCAAGGCGTGAAAAAATCACGCTATTTATCAATCTGTTCCAGCAATCTTCAAAGAACGTTTAATCAACCTGGCTTTAATACCAGTGATTTACAGAACCGATAATTTTTTACTCACTCTATAGCATTTATCTTGACCTCAATTGAGATTTCACTTGTGAATTTATTGATATCTAAAAATACTTAGAACCTTAGAAACTTGGGGAACTTGGTGCGCTAAACGACAGAATTTAGGCGGAAGGCATAATTTTTTAGAATTCTATGCAAACATGGCAGAAAGTTCTTCAGTTAACATATTTTTAGCGCATTTTCTCATTTATGGAAAAATGCACTATTGTGCTCGCCATGTCCGTCCGTCTGTCTGTCTGTCTGTCCGTCTGTCCGTCCGTCTGTCCGTCCGTCTGTCCGTGACCTCAAGTTTTTGTCGACGAGAAAATGCGCTCTCTGTCACTCACTGCAGTGAGTACTGAGTTATATTTTTTTCTTTATGTAATGTTTAAAAAATATTATTTCTTTCATCTATAACCTGACATCCATTTATCATCACCGGTCATAGCAACTGAAAGATCTCGAAGAGCTTTGTACTATCTTACGATATTTTTTTTAAACTGATACGCAAACTTTAACGTAGGTGATTTTATAAAAATTATTTAAAAGTATTCCGTTGAATTCAGTAAATACCTTCAATCATAATCGAAAAATCCTCTAGCATTTGCTAAGAAATTTCTCCCTGTTCATTAATTAAATAATTTCATTCCGTTTCCAAAGGATAACCTTCTTTAAATTATCAGCGAGACTATGTAAGAATACCTTATGAATTATTCTCGAAGTTTATAGAATATATCGAGTCCTTATTAGATCGCATTTGCTGCGGTCGAAAAGAATATAAATACCGGTTTCTTGGTCACGAATTTATGATCCATCACTCGAAAGACAAACATTCAATAGGAAAGCTTGAATTCCCTTGATTAATTGACGATTTTTTGTGATGGATTACGATTATAAAGAATTCACTGGAAATATTCCGCAAAAAATTATGCGTTCATGAAACTTTACATGAAAATTCCAAGTTCATGTCAATGAATGGATGGATATTCGTTATGGTTAAAATCCAGCCTCTTCTAGATTTCAACACAAACAAATGCAGTTTTTAATACATGTGTTTTTTTATGTTCTTTCCATCTCTTTATATGATACTTATTTTACAAATGGACAATATACTATACAAAAGGTTATTGGTGGTTACTCACTGGTTAGTTTATTGATAACTCAGAGGATAATGTTATTAATTATATTACTTGTATATATTGATTCTGTATCTCCAGTTAAACGAGCTTAGCTTATTCGATGGAGGGATAAGGTCGCTGATCAAAGGCTGCTTCAGCGACACCATAGTGAGCGCTAAGGCTGTGAAGGCCAGAAGAGCCGATCAAGCTGCTGCTCGTGGCTTATAAATGGTCCTAAAACATCTTGTTTTTAGGGCATTTTCTCGTTTATGGAGAAAATGCCCTATTGTGCTCGTCATGTCAGTCCGTCCGTCCGTCCGTGACTTCACATTTTCGTCGACGAGAAAATGCGCTCTCTGTCACTCACTGCAGTGAGCACTGAGTTATATTTTTTTATACATAGGATAAAGCTGGCGCATCATTACGTTCCAGCTTGAAACATGTAATGCTTGTTAAATACTATTGTAGAAATTACGTTACTTTCCTTATTTCCGCCCTTAGTGATTTTAAAAAGAGGAAGACAAGAACAATGCAATTTCTTTATGTTCGTGTCCTTTCTACAATCGTGTTTACATGTGGAATTCTTGCACGCAAATACGGGAATTGAAGTAATTCAAAAGTGATCATTATGATTGTGCTTGCAAGACAATTTGCAATGTATTTAAGACCACCAGCACATTGAATTTAAATGATTCTTCTAGTATTGTTCCTCACTGGAAGAAGAAAAGAATAAACATAACATGAACTCAACCACTCATCGTTTTCAAATAAAATAAGAATTGCCACTTGAAGAAATAATCGAATTCTCTGACAATTGATTTGAAAACTTTAGTTATTACTTCAGTTTTTCAGAATAACTTAGAATACATTTAGTGAAAGTATTGTAGGTCAATAGACACTTATTATTGGCGCTTTAAGCTTTAATTGAATGCGATGGGAGTAATATTGCTGATAATGTCGAAACAACAATCTTGAAGACGCTTTTACGACGATGCGGGGTTTTCATGGTATCGAGGTTGTCATCAATCATAACTTCATCAACTCCATCGTTCCTTTGTAGTTGCTTACTATTGGCTACAATGATGATTATTTGACAGACTTGTTATGCGTCCGGAGATCCCGATGTCACTGTGGCGTTGACAAGAGACGTTGAAAAAATTTCGCTATTACATAAAATTCAATGATTCTTTATAAAAGAAGACCAGTCTAAGAAAAAGAAAATTATTCAATTATACTTATAGTTCCGAAGAAAACAATTCCTTTGCAGTCAAAATTGGCCTGAGCATTATAAATTTGGTTTAAATTGCATTATTATTTTTAGACAGACAATAGTATCAGTTTTAGATCAATTAACCAAAGCAAATTGAATTCTTGGCAAGGAGTTTAAAAATTAACAATATTTGCTTCGCAACAAATGCATTTTTCCAGAGCGCGTTTTAGTCGACGTGAATTAGAGAAGAAAATCATGAAGAAGTGACATCGCTCGAACGTAGATGGAAATTTGATTTGAAGAACAGTTGTTCACACTTTTGCTTAATGATCTGAATTACACGAAAAATGAATTAGACGAGTAAGACCATAGAAGTGACTAATTAAGTGTTCGGTAAATTATTGCCGTGTTACATGAGGCGTCATCACCGATATCCATTTCTTTCATATATAGACGGAAAAATCTTTGATCAGCTCCCTATAAGTGAATTTATAGGGAATTTTATTAAGAAAGCAGCGTGTTTTGTTTTCCCCAAATAAATTAGGACCAATGTTACCTACCTGCAAAATTTTACTCTATAGGGCAACACGCTTGCAATGCAGAGGTTTAGATGAAGTTTTCAAGGACTTTAAAGACTTGAGTAGTAAATGTCTTGTTAGTTAAACCAACCGAAAATAGAAAAGTAAATCTTGTCGCTGTGAACCATACCGCGGTGCGGAAATATATTTCAATTCAGGTGCGGTTTGAAGGCGACAAAATCACGCTCAGTCATCTTCAGCACAACAGACTAATTCAACTGCAATATCCGCAATATAATTTTTCATACATGATTGTTCCTTTGTTGACATACAATTACCGTGAAATAGTCACGCTCAGTCATCTTCAGCACAACAGACGCAATTGCGTCGCAATGTTTGGCTGGAAGCTCATGGCGGGTAAAATTATTGTGGGTGTGCTGTAAAAAAGGAACCTTAATCTATCATAATTTTTACAAGTCATGTGCGTTCTCACAGTTCCTATTCTACGGTTAGCGACACTACTATTCTCATTAAAGGAGCGGTAATCAACAGAGAATGTATCAAGGTTGAACGTGCGAAATGATCCGACATCACGTGGATGACAATTAGAAACGGGAACTAAAACTGAAAACATCCTTTGCAAACACTTACCCCCCCCGCACAACAGAGGGGGGTAGCACAACCTATCACATCGCGCCCCATTAAGCGAGTATTAAAAATAAAATTCTTCTAACGCACCCTGTATTTTAAATATGATATGCTCATCTGTCTTTAAATGATTAAAAGGTAAGACGCACGAATGCAATATCATTTATATACGTATAGTAAAAGTATAGGTTGTGAATAGTTTTGGATCGGTTGTTTCTTCAGGCATAAAGATAATCACCGTTTTCTAATACTTGCTCTTTCAGTTTCTAGATTTACAGTTGCGCGCATTGCGCATCAGAGTACGTCAGTTTGACGTCTCGTTATTTTTAATCCAGAACGGCTGAGCATACAGGGAGTTGTAATCGTTCAAAAATCTATTTGCGCATCCAACTCATTCGGCTGTATGAATTAACAACGTCCATTTATTCATTGGGCAGTTTGAAATTTCAGTTTCTGTACTTTGCTTCCGGCTAGCGATTTTTAGGAATAGAAGTTTAATTTGGTTTAAAACATAAGTCTGGTATGAAAACTGCTTCCAATTCTTATCCTCCTGAAATTATACATGGACTGGCTCGCTGGCTCGTCAGCGTGTGATCATTTTCCATTGTCCTTTTCATCGGATTGATTAACTTCAATACCCCGAGGAACTATTATATTAGATAAACAATCACATTGAAATACCTCTAAGGTAATGAGATAGGTAATGAGATTATCGCTCGTGATTTGCAAAGAATCATACTATCAAGAAAGCAGTCGCAAGTGTTCCCACGTCTGCTTTCGTAATCTCAGAATACTCTATTAATACGCAATTTTACCAAATTGGGTCCTCAAAAACATGATTAGTTTTGCCCTACATGAATAAAAGGAGATTATTTCTCAATTGGATGTTCTTTTCCACTCTTCCCCCCAACATGAAGACGTTCGCTTTGTTGTCGCTTGCATTAGTGGTGGTCTTATTCTTAGTTTCAGAGGGGAACTGTGAAGGTAAAGCAATTCGAGAGGTTAAATATATTTCGAGTGTTGAATGTATTTCGTACAGAACAAAGGTTTGATTCGTACATTGTTAATTGACCCAAACGATAAACAATTATTGTTTTTTTTCTAATTTATTATTATTGCAATGAAACAATTACAGTAAAAACGTTAGTTTTTACGCAATAACGCAAAATTTTATGGTACGTGATTTTGATTTTACATTATTATTGGATCCGGAATACATAATGAATATTATTCATCTTCAAATTTAAGTTCTCACCTTTTCATCACCGAATAGTTAGATCAACCATCAAGTCCATTTACCAAACATTTGAATTTGTCATCTGGCAACAATATTCTATCTAATGAAGATTTTTACGGTTGCTGGTCTCTTTGATTCATGTATCTGCAAATGCAGATGCTAGTGCATAGAACGAATATCCTCAATTCTTCTCGCTTCGGAATATTAACGGGAACCAATACTTTTTACATATTATTAGTGAGAATAGTAATTATTACGAAGAACAGGGTTCTAAGATCTCAGGGAATCGAGTAGTGTTTTTTTAAACTAAATTTATAATAAGCACAAGTTTCAATTTGCCTATTTTTCCATAACTGAAGATAAATATTAGTACAACAAGAGCTCCTTAAGAGGAGCTCTTTCAATAATTATAATTTGAATTTCTAGTTATTGAGGGGATTTGGAGTGAGGCGTTTCTGGGTGACGGGTTTCGAGTGGGCAGAGATTCTTGACGATGGGATTAGGATTGCCAGGATTCAGGGTAACGTATTCTCAGAACTCATGGATTAGCTGCTGCTGATTTAAGCTGATGGATTCCATTTTAGATGTTTCGCCTAATGACCGAATTATATTTATTTTTGTTTAAAATTAAGAAAAATGTGTTGCTTGAACGATTATTAGGTTATTGCTGAACCTTGCTAGTGGCTGTATTAATTGAATTCTGAGCAAACGGTGGTCCACTGAAACGATATAGACTGTTTTAGTGAGTTCTGTGCGCTCTAAAATCGTTGCAATTATTTTTCCTCGAAGTAAAATGACATTTGAAGCAGCGATATGATTTTAGATTGCAATTCAATATGTATACATGTATAGATTTAGTTTTTCCTATTCAAACAGCTTTCATGTACAATTTCTCTTCTCAATGTACAGGAGCTGAGAGAGCAACGAATTATGTCCACTTTCATGCATACACGGACGGAGGTGTCGATTACAACTACCTAACATACGCCCCAGACCTGGGGGCCATACTTTCGAAACTCGCTAAGTGAACGTAAGTACTTACGCTCTATTTTCTTGTCTATGATTGGGGGATTTTGCTGTAAAGGCCGTCAATGATTGGCTGATGAACTTACGATCTCTTAACTTTTTTCGAAAGTATAGGACCTGAGTGTTTACAACATGGACAGAGCTATCACTAGAGCCTGTCAAACAGAATTGTGAGTATTTAAATTATATACTGAGTTAATATTTAGCGGTGAGAACTGATTAGTAATATATTCATTAAATAACCTTTCATTATTAGCCATTTCTGTGAACAGGTGGTTAATGTATGAAAATATCGACTACAATTACTACACGCCTGACACCTCGTGTTTCACCGTCAAAATCGATACCTGTTATGATCTGGGAGTGTGCTCTGAAGTACAAAAATTGAAAGAAAAGTATTATATTATACTTTATCTAAGTTTCAGTACGCATCTGAAATTCAAGCTTAAGTAGGTGATTTATATGAAGGCAAATTATTATTGCTTCTTCTAGCCTTGTATGCGCTTCGAGTCTGACGACTATTGACTTGCACATTTGAAATTCTAATGTATATGGTTTATCTTACACACTTTATTGGTTAGGCACGATCAGCAAGGAACTTTAAGCGCTAATTTAATTTACCTTATTTAACTTATTTGGTAAACACTAAGAAAGGAGTTCATATGAGTTGCTGTAGTTAGAAATGGTACCCCAGAGGACAAACTAAGCTTCAGATTCCGGGCATAAGTAAGTTATATGTGTTCGTTAAATGACCTTGATCTTCAATACTTTGTAATGGTATTGTAATTGATCATCGTTATTTGAAGCTCGCACGAATTATTGCTTGGAGTCAACCAAAAAAAATTCTGTATGAGACTTGCCACACGAGTTCGTGGTTTTCAAATGAGTTGTAGAATGAATGAATGAGAAATATTGAACGAAGTTAGCTTTTTACATTATTCCACTACTAATTTGTGGTTGGATAAACACTGCATAGCAAACTCCATCTCCTTACATAAAATAAAGACTGAAATAAACTCCAACACATTAACACATAAGTAATAAACTAGATATTTCTTTGTTTTTAAAATTGAATCCAGCTTCCGGACCAAGGCGATTGCCTTGCAAAACATAATTGTTCAAATAAGAGAACTAAAAACTTTAGAAGTGAAATTGGTTTTATGTACTAACTAAGCTCATTAATTGTAGTTCTTCCTTCCCGCTCAAATGAGACTCATTGCTCTTATTCAAGAATCAACAAACTTTTACATTTAATAAACATGCATCCAATTCGTAATAGAGGCTGACCTTGCTGCGCCGCATAGCATATCAAAATGTAATAAAAAATATTAATAAATCTTGAATTGCTCCTACCATATGTACTCGAAAAAGCTTAATTCCGTGATGACTACTCATAATAAGAAACCCTTATGTTTATTTAAATCCATTAATATATAAGTAATACGTATAACCAGTTTTCATCGGTGTTTTCTCTCAGCCATCTTCTCTCCGGTTTGCTGGGAGTCCATACGTGCTTAACGAACCCTATTTCAATCTTTATGGAGGCCACTGTTTCGCAGGCATAGAATTTGCAGGCAACCAACCACACTACGCCGTCGGTCGGTATCCTGGACTCTGACGTGTCTTCTCTTGTCATCTCTGGCGCCGATAGCTGGACTCTCTTCACGTAAGTCTTCCCTCCAGTAAGAGAATCCCAGCACAACAGAACGTTTCANACTCTCTTTACGTAAGTCTTCCCTCTAGGAACAGGAGCCCAGCACAGCAGGACGTTTCAGCCTTCGATGGCTGGACTCTCTTTACGTAAGTCTTCACTCTAGGAACAGGAGCCCAGCATGGCCTGATAGTAGTATTTTGATAGATCGGTTTGAGGAAAATATTCTGTAACTATGGAAAGGATGCCAACATTCTTTCAACATATCTGCCTCAATGGCAGTACCCAATTCACGTATATTTGTCCTGCATTAGATGGGCACATATTGCCGCCTTGATATCTTTTCTTCGTCTCATGCTTACGTAACTATCGAATAAAAATTAAATCCAGCTAAATCACAAAAAGACATGCAGTAATTTCTCGGACAGGTGTTTAGAAAAGAATATCTAGCTTATGTGGAAGTTTCCAGGTGTAGGTTGTGAGGTGTAGGTTATCTGCCTATTTCACTGTAGGCCTTATTAAGCAATGTATTATAAAGTGATTGAAGTGATCTTAACTACTTCTTTAGTAGTCTTAACTACTTCTTTAGTAGTCTTAGGTAATTCTTTCAAGTACTTCTGTTCCTTATTGCCCCTACTCTGGATGATAATTCTCTTCCTAATCTGTAGAAGATTGCTTATTCTCGAAAACTATTGCTCACAATTTATTTTCTTTAAAATCATTAACGTTTAATATCTCAGATGAGTTACATAAAATTTCGATGTGAATTAAGGTTAATTCGAAATTTGGGGAACGTTAACTAATCGAACGTTAACTTGTTCAATAAGGGCGTTTTTTATAATCAAATGCTCACTACATTTATAGCTCACGATCATTTCGAAGTAATGCACAAATATCCTTTATATTCTGCAATTTTAATTCAATATCCGTCGAGAAATTATTTTTGTAATTTTTTTGTGGCAGGGGACCCGAGTTCACGGGAGGTTCAGTCTGCGCAATTCCCGACATTCTCTTCCAAGGAGCAGACGGCACAGTAATAAACTACGGCACGTTTTCTACAGTGAGTTCCCCAATATATGCTTCATTTGGGAAATCTTTAAATTATTTTCTGTTTGTTTAATTGAAGTCTGGTAATAATTACTAATCACAATGTTGCTATTTGAAATTCAGTATTACATGAATCCAAATGGATGACTCAACCGATGAAATCACGAGGGCCTCTCTCTGAGAAAGGAGAGTGCCTATCTCTGAGAAAAGAGAGGGCCTCTCTCTGAGAAAAAAGAGAACATTTTGTAAGGATAGATCCACTGTCGCAAATAAGGTAAGAGGCAGCATTTTTCACATTTCTCACAGTAATCTGGGTAAGTCGCAACATTTTTGCGACATACAAAATATTAAAGTAGAGCGTACATATATAATTTCAGAATTTCATAGTCGCATAATCATAAAAATTTTCTGATAATTTCGCCACTCACCCAACATTTCTGAACGTTAGCATGCAGAGGACCTAATATTCTAATTGCGTACCTCATACGCAATTGCAACATCAACAAAAACAATTAAAAACGAAAGAACTTAATTTGATACACGGTACTCAGCATGTAGGATTAAAGTAAGAATCCATTATATTTCCACAGTTGAGTGATCTCAGCCTCGCAGACAACTCCATCAGGTCCCTGAAGCAAGGCTGTCACAGCGACACTGTCGTCAGCGCCAAGGCTGTGAAAGACAAGAGAGAGAAGGAAGCAATCGGTGGCAAATAATATATTGCATTTAAAGTCCCTACTTCGAGAACTGAGAAGTAGACGTTGATTTTCTTACACAATATGAATTAATTTGCATGATTTTATAATTACAAAAATTCTTGCTTAGTGTGTTTAACTCAATTGCCCTCATCCGTTCTCGGAGAAAAAAGATATTTCAGCTGTTTTTTCATGCCATTTTCAACAGCTATCTCAATCAATCGTCAGCTATGGAAAGATCGGGTTCCAAAGGCCGGATCCCTTGTGAATCATGTCACGAAAAGTACATGAATCGGCAACAGGCCATGGGCCTATTTCTTCAGTGCCGACACTTCTATTATATTTTATTCTATAAGAAATTCTTTTAAATGTGTATTTTTGCTTCCCGATTCATCATGTAGCCTGTACGTCTTTGCGATAAATAAAAAAATATCACATATAATTAATTCATTATATTATATGAATAAAATTTTATTGGCACTTTGGTTTTTATCACAAATTATTGACTTGATGAAGATTTTCAATATGTCGATACCAATCGACGACAACGATCAGTTTGTCAATATGGCAAACTATAACGATTATAAACTATCATATTTATATTATTTTGTTAAATAATCACAGGTATAACGAGTCAATGTCCACGCATTAATGAAAATATCCTCGTGGCGTGAACCCATGGAAGTCATAGTGTTATTTTTTTTTAGTTTTGAAATATGCACTGTTACCCGCAGCCTATCCTCTCCCGTGACTCATCTTATGTGAAAATTCCTGCTAGAGAGAAATGATAATGAAAATAATTTGCAAGACTACGTAAGGAATTTATACAAACATAACGGCTAACAATTTTATTGAAACTCCAGAAGGTGAACTTCGGCTCCAGCTAAGTAGAATAACGGAACTGCAGTGGATGCAGTTTAGGAAACTGAAAGTAGAAAAAGAGACCTTGCTAAACAAATGCCAGAGGTTGAGAAATGAGTTTATCAATTATGTTCAGTAATTCCAATTTAGCGGTACAACACTTGATAGTGAACGCATATTCCCAATCTAACCTCGAATGAAATAACGCGTACAGCACAAATAATGTCGCGCTGGCTGCACTGGCGGCACGAAACACACGGCAAAAGAGATGCGACGTACGAGATGCGACGGAGGTTATACTGTAAAATCAACAGTTACAAACCAAGATTAGATTGATGGAACAAGTGCTATTGTATCGCATGCTATTAATCATTATGAGGATCAAGATATATCGATCAATTTATGCAAAATTAAGATTAAATATTTCGAGACTAACCTTCTAATTTATTACCGCTGGGGTAAATTTAGAAGCGGCTTGAAAGCCGTTTAGAGGTACAAAGGTGTTTGCAAGTGCAAATGAGTGCAAAGGTTAGTATATTAATGAATGACTTGGTAGACCCAACGTGACTAAGTTAATAGGGCTAAAGCGCCACAGGGCGTAAAGTTAATAGGCTCGAAAGCCGGCAATACTGCCAAGTTTAATTAATGCGTCAGAGACGACTTAAAGTTGGGTCAAACCAAATAGTAACGTGGCATGCATTAATCATGATAAAGGGCCCATAACATGCATTAAATCAAAAAGATGATAGGAAGTGAATTGCACACTGGTCACTGCGGGCAATACAGTAGCCTAGAACACCATTTGAGTCACCTCCGTATCACATAAGCCAGTCAAAAGTTCAGCTAATGCTTCAAAATTTCTCTCAAAATCAATACTTAATCTAGCTTAATCTCTAAGGTCTCCGTTACAGTAAAACGGAACATAATTTTGATTAAATGGAACATGAATCAGTAAAATTTCTAATGAATAATGATTACATGGCGAATAATTTATATATTTGCAGAGTTACTAATAAATTCTTGGAATCATTATGAAGCAATTACGAGAATTTTCTTTTCTCATTTATAGTTGTGCAGAATTATTCACGATGTATGGGAACAATCAAGTGCGAACCAGAGCAGACCATGAATAAGAGCTGAGCGTTAAGAAATTTGATGAAACCCATATATAATATATATTAACTTAGCTGTTCTTCTAGAAAATTAATAAAATACACGGCACATCTCATACAAGTAATTACTCACAAATAGAAAGAATTACAAGTTCTTCTGGGACAAGAAGTGGAAAAAAAACACGTCCTTCTGGGACAAAAATTGGTATAAAGAACAATAATTTCTTCTGGAAACAAGGGTGCGGTGTAAGGAATAACATGTTCGTCACGGGACATGGATGAAGTACATGGAATAACAAGTTCTTCCGGGGACAATTAAGGTGGCGGAAGTGCCATAAACAGGAAGGTAATTCAAATTTAAATAGAGAGCCTCCCTCTATTCAGATATACCATATAGATCTCTTCAGGCAATTGTTGTTAAAACTACGAGAAATTGACGACCACGAGGCTAGCAGTAGAGAATGGGGATAATAGCGTCTATAGGAGGGAAATAGAAGTAATGAAAACTTAATGGAGGTTATCAAGGAGCAATTATTTCATACATGAATTTCGTAGATGCTCCATCTACTCAGTTATTACGTTCAACAGGTATATGGATGGTAATATTACTCAATGTAAAGTGCTAACTCATGATTTAAAAATTTTTTTTGGTTCAACATTAACGCGGAATTCCTGTTGATATATGATCGTCAGGTCTCTCCTATATGGATATTTCGGTGATTTTGCATTTTTGGATAGTCGTTTAATAATGATCAATAGATAAAGTTGGACATGACACATCAGGAATACGTACTGAAAATTAGGTTTTGAAGTCTATGTTGATCCGACAAGAATCAACAACTAAATTAAAAAAACTGTTGAATATCATATGATCACTCAAATGCCATCCTATAATAATCGACCCTAGGTTTGGGATGTCTAGGCAAGCGAACAACATCAAAGAAATAACGTCAACAAATTTTGCGTGCACAATGAAAAGGATTTCACGAAACTGGGTAAGGGAATAATATGTAATCAGTATAAAATTGATGCAATGTTGCTCTTTGGATCATGCAAGACCTGCTTTGTATCTGTATGACAGGTCGTGATGTCAACAGAGAATTGTTTAATGGAGACGAGTTTCAATTTCTTTCTAGGGAATTCATTATTATATAACAATTCTTTGTAATTTCAAAATTAAAATATAATTATAGATTATAACTCGATGTCAATACCATATACTGCAGAGTCTAGATTACTAGATGAAGTCTTTTATTTAAATGTACCGGAGTTCAAATTTTTTAATATTTTTACCCTCATAAAACAACCGAGGCGCAAACAAAAATTCTTAAAACAATAATAATCTTGCCACGGTATGATCGGATTTAGTTTTAGGCACCGGGCCCTGAATATCCGATGCAGATCTGTCAGACATAGATTCTCAAATCAGTCACAGAATTATCCGTTTTATTTCTAGATCTCCTGGAACTAATTTTCAATTTAATCGAGCAAAAATTTGTATTCTCAGGCATTACTGCAGCACCAAAATAAGTGCGGACAAGTGGTGAACGAAATTTGGCTAAATGCTCTAATTCTCCTCACGAGTTTCAAATGAAAATTTGCCCACCTAATGTGATAACATGAATGAATGTCATTCAAAGACTATACATGGATAAAGTTATGTCTAGAATCAGTAACTAAGCTGGACTACACCATGTATATTTTCAACTAAAAGCAGAACATATACAAATAAATGAAGAATATTTTATGCAGATACAGTGGAGTAACAGAAAGCTCGAGTTAATTTCAATGTACTTAATAAACTTTTCATAATTCCTGCGAGAACAAAATAAGATAAATTTTCGATAATTTCATTTACCTTAAGTATTAAAATCACTTGGCTGCTTAAGTCGCAAATTTACCAGGAAATTAAAAGCAAAGAAAATAGCCAAAAATTTCACCATTTCTTATAAGAGAATACGTTTCGGAGTCCAGCTCCATCGTCAGTTCAAAACCTAGAATACAGGTACAAGCAATTAGTAACCTAAAATTCACATTCAAACAATTCACCTAAACTTGAGGACATCAGGACTAAAATCGAAGATAACAGAAATAAAAATGAGATGACATGTTGAGAAAGTACTATCTATTTACAATTTGTAGAGGATAGGAACTGAATGCAGCATTTAAACTGGGTTTCTGTTTAAAAATATATAATGATTCTAAAATTCGTAGGTCAGAAACACCGGTTGTGGAGGCTAAAACTCTAAAATCACTATTGGACACCGAGACGTTGCACTGCTCGGCATGAATACGTACGGCTGAATGAGGGGGATGCGCAAGTATGTTCCCTGTTCTATAACTCCTGCCCCTATGCTCTGAAAGCCTAGTATAAAAATTGCGCAGATGCGCACTGCGCATACGCAGATGCGCACTGCGCATACGCAGATGCGCACTGCGCACAACTATATTGATAAACTAGGGATGATCGCATAAGAACAGGGAGAGGATCTTTGTACTTGAAAAACGAGCTAATTTTAAAATTGTTCACTATAGCAATACATTTAGGTTTACATTTGGGAGGGATTTAGAGGCTTGCAGAGCATAGGGGCAGGAGTTATAGAACAGGGAACATACTTGCGCATCCCCCTCATTCAGCCGTACGTATTCATGCCGAGCAGTGCAACGTCCCGGTGTCCAATAGTGATTTTAGAGTTTTAGCCCCCACAACCGGTGTTTCTGACCTACGAATTTTCTGACCTACGAATTTATATATTTTTAAACAGAAACCCAGTTTAAATGCTGCATTCAGTTCCTATCCTCTACAAATTGTAAATAGATAGTACTTTCTCTACATGTCATCTCATTTTAAAACGTTTTTAACACGTTTTTCTTAGCTTAGCTTCGCGTTTGTTTGTTTGTTTGTTTGTTTGTTTGTTTGTTTGTTTGTTGTTAACATTGACAACGAAAATTAGCCCACTTCTGATTGCTCTAGAGATCTGAAATTCGGCATGCAAG
This sequence comes from Hyalella azteca, assembly GCF_000764305.2. Classification (NCBI taxonomy): domain Eukaryota; kingdom Metazoa; phylum Arthropoda; class Malacostraca; order Amphipoda; family Hyalellidae; genus Hyalella; species Hyalella azteca. The sequence continues at coordinate 82,431 of NW_025940641.1, forward strand.
CAGGTTACTAATTGCTTGTACCTGTGTTCTAGGTTTTGAACTGACGATGGAGCTGGACTCCGAAACGTTTTCTCTTATAAGAAATGATGAAATTTTTTGCTATTTTCTTTGCTTTTAAATTCCTGGTTCATTTACCTTTTATAAGTTATCACGATCTGAGTTTCCTCGAAAGATAACAAAGTAATCGAGCACTACAAGCTGTTGCGCACATTTTTTCAGGGAGATTCGTGGAACTCAACAAAGTACACGCAATTTATGACCAGAAGAATTCCTATAATTAATTGCAATCAAGTTGGGTCTGAATAAGCGTTATGATAAGGCCCAGTGGGTCGGGCAATCGACCCCTCATTGATTCTCGGGAAGCTAGAGTTTTCCTCCTAACTCGTATCAGTTATAACTGTTCAGATAACGGAATAACTGTTCTTTTCTCGTACGCTACTTTTAGAATTATCGATATCTCTTTGGGAAAACCCATGCTTTCATATATCTTTCATGTTAAAAAAAAGCAAAAGTGTCATACACGTGCCTTTCTCTCCTAACTGGTTGAATAAATTAATAATAGCTGGGGTTTTGTCGATTATTTGTTTATCTGGAAAGATCTGGTCATAATTTTGTATTTAACTATTCGCCATTAAACTTGCTTACTGTTTACATTAGCCGACTTCGTTTTATAAAACAATTGGATAAAAATGAGAATAGGTTCATTTAATTCGAAATTATTCATTGTTTACAATGTTTTTATATACATTGACCATTCCTAACCAACTAATGGGAGGAATCTGGTAGCAGTGCTAATTTCTGTTTATTTCTAAGCCTGAATATTGAATTTGATAGGAGTATTATTTTGAAAATTTCCGTTGCTTGTTATAAATAAAGGCATGAGCAATATTGAGCAGAGCGAGTGTGGGAAATAGTAAAGATGAGGCTCTTTATTGTCGACTTACCCCGCAGCAACGGCCGTGGCTGTAAAACCTTCTGCACAACCGTCCCAGCAGGCATCTGAAATGGGGTCGAAATGTTGAACGACCCCATGTTGATGTTGTTAGGTCGAAATGTTGTTGTTAGGTCGAAATGTTGTTGTTAGGTCGAAATGTTGAACAACCAAAATTAAACTTCCAAACAACGTCGAAGTCTGACCAAACTAGAACGGATGTGAAATAACCTTATTTAAACGTCGAAATAACGTTGATATTGGTACGTTGAATGTTTACTGATTTTTAAACGTTGAATCAATGTTGATTCCAGGTTGAAATGCTGAACAGCCAAAATTAAACTTCCAATCAACGTCGAAATTTGACCAAAACTGGAAGGAACGTATCTTTGGCCATTGACGTAAAAAAACATTATTTCAACGTTGAAATGACGTTGATATTGGTACGTTGATTACTCATTTTTTTAAACGTTTTTTCGATGTTGATTTCAGGTTGAAATGTTTAACAACCAAAAGTAAATGTCCGATCAACGTCGAAATCTTACCAAAACTAAAATGAACGTAAGACAGCCTTATATTACCGTTGAAAAACGGTCGATATTGGTGCGCTGAATGTTTAACTATATACCAGAATGGAACTAATACCTACGAGCATCATTCGCATCAAGTATTTAATTCTACGCTAAAACATCAACTCTGAATTCAACTCTGGAATCCAGATATTCATAAAATTTTTAAAACTGGAACAATAAATTTTTAAAGAAACTCGTCAATATTTTAGAAATGTCCATTGATAGCGAGAAATTACATAAGAGACGAGATTCTAGACCTGAATCACGCAGCTGTGTCGATGCAATGATACACTGAAAATTCGATTGAAACTATGCATAGTAAAATGTCAAATTGATCGAGATTCGACTGAAAATATCTTATCACGCATAATAATGAGCCGATATTTATTATGCCGTAGGATATTCATGTACAGTTTTAAATACCGTGACACAAATAGAGTTAGTTCTGTTATATATTAAAGTTAACGCGTCACTTATGTATATGAAAGTATTTACTTATATTAGATAATAATTCTCAAATAGTAATCGTCCTTAGGATAAGAAATAAAATATAGCGTAAATATAGTATTCAGAAACAATTTCATCGTAAATTCGGTTCCTCTTCTTCATGAAGGCTAAAACTTTCAGATGTAAGAAAATAAAGCTATTAATGTTTTAACGCAGCATTTGGCACCGATAGAGGTTCAATTAAACAATGTGTAAAAAGAAAATTTATTCTCCGCAAAGAAGCTAGTTTAGAAAATTTGAATTTTATAGGAATTTCTAACTTTAACATGAAATTAATTGATTTGCCATCGTTTTTCTCTCTTAATTAGTTCGCTGAAAACATACGCTATCATGGAAGTGTAAAAGAGTTCGGAGAATCACTTCTTTAAGGGCGCGATAGCTAGAGACGTTTTCGAAGAAATTATAAACAGATAATGGTCAGTCCCTTAACCACCTTTGTTCCACATAATGTAACTGGCAGGAATCCAACATATGCAAAGCATAAAATTCTTGTTTTCAGGCGTGTTTCAAGAAATCTTTGGCTAAGAGGCATAACAGCTGCTTGATATCCCACGCATCGAAGTCAGATCAACCTCAGCCATAACAGTAGTAACAGATGCTCATTTCTCATTAACAGTGCAATAAAAGGATCTGTAACACAGAACGTTACAACTTCAATTCAAACAACTCGACCAAGATGAAGTCGTTCACCAGCTTGTCTCTCGCTTTACTGGCTCTTCTGGCATCCGTATCATCTAAAAACATTCAAGGTATATTTTAATGAATTAATTCTTATTGATCTTGAAATCGGGGATAATTTTGTATTTCTTATCGATTCTACTGCCTTGATCAATTCGGTAAAAATTATTTCACGCAAATTGAACGCATTGAGATTCATTCGGCTAATTATAATTGAAAGCTTGTCTATTGACAATAATAGTAAAGAACAACTGTTTTTATCAAATAACTATTGCTAATTTATTGCTACTCCAGTGTATTCATTGTCACTCAACTTCCTTCGAAAATACAATGAAGTAATTGCACCGAAAGTCCGAAATTTAAAGCCAAGGCTATTTTCAGGTTTATAGTTATGGTTTTTTGTGATGATCTAGTGTGGGTACTTTTCTACGATTTGCTCTATTAAACGATGAGGCTTTTTCAATTCTGATATTTTGTTGACTTATAATTCACAAAGTTTCATGAAATTGTAATTAAAATCATCAAGGCCTATACTTGCAGCGTAACTTAGTTCAGAAAAAGCATTGATAAGCATAACGTTTGGCCCATGAAAAATGCGTTTAAACAAGTTCATGAAGGAGCGTCATGTAATTCCGACGTTGCGCTTGTAATATTGCATTTTTGTACTTACTAGATCCAGTTTACCATTAAACAAACTATTAAAATAAGTCAGTCAAATCCTGTAAATAGAATTACTTGAGTGACCAAAGAGGCATATCAAATGTACCCAACCTGACAGAGCTGATTCTTTTGGACGTCTTAACACCACCTAATTGAGTTATTAGTGTTTTGCATATTTTTTCTTGTTTGATCGAATTGCACGTTGCTTTACACTCATCAGGAGCTGAAAAAGCAGTGAATTTCCGGCACTTTAATGGCTACACAGGCGCAAGTCAAACAGGCGTTCACTATGACTTCCTCACTTACAACCCGGACCTGAATCTCATAGGCCTCGACAACCAAATCCGGAGTGCCTGTCAGACTGGAATGTGAGTACATGCAATGAATCATGAAAAGTGTAAATTTTCATTCGAAAATAAATGACACAAATTGGTAACAATTTAAATTCGTCTTTGTCAAAAAATTGGTAAATCTTAATACTCTAGACGATTGCGATGTACGTGACTGGAAACTCCCTGACAAACGAAGCACTTGCGATTATGCGGTACAGCTCGCCAATTTGGATGTGATTATTAAGTGCAGGGATTTCGGTGTTTTGATAAGTTTATCATATTCTATTACTTATGATTTGAAGCATTCGATGATTTGAATGATTTTTGGGGAATTGTCTTGACAAATCTGTATGGTTAAGTTAATAATATACGAATTGCACCCGTTTTCACAAGCGCGTATCATGTGACTCATGTTTGCATGTATAATCTAAACATAGCGCAGAAATAATGTATTCAATATTACCAATCAAACTCATCTGTATTAAAACACCTACAATATATATTCTTCACTTGTTATTCTGATTAGTTGGATGCTGTACGAGAACATCGACTACAACTACTTAACTAGCGGCGCCGTGTGTGTGCAGCCAGCGGTAGGAGACTGCTTCGACCTCTCTGCTGCATGCTTCGGCACGGTAAAAACAATCATCTAGATGTTTTCTCGGAATTAAGTCTATCATGTAATCAATTCACTATACGATAATTGTATACGATCTCATTATCTGCATTGATTTTTTCCAATATCCTGGTCTCCCATCTGAGAATTCGATGTTATAAATTCTTGACCACTATGACAAGGATTAACGAAAATGTTGCGACATAAATATAATAACATATAATATACAATTCTAACTTCAAATTCACAAACCCTTTCTGTCGACTGAAGGACAACTGCAGGCGCGCAAACTTGAATGTGGTTATCTACTAAGTTGATTGCAATATTAATGTGGCAAAAACATTGTTTTTAAAATTTTATAATTATTTTAGTATTCCATAATTTTATTATATAAAAATTATATTTTTATTTAAATTAATTTTTTTACAATGTTAACTTCGCAAAATTCACACTGGTCAAAGTGGCCGAATTCAACAAACAATTATTCTCCGTTTAATTTGGCAACTATGGGAATTAGGTAAATTATTGAAATCATTTTTATAATATTTTTGAAAACTATTGAATATACTCCATTGAAAGATATTTTATCTCATTACTCGTTTGAATTAGTGTCTACGCTCGTCACAAATAAATGCTTTTATGATAAATTTTATGCATGTACAGGAGATGACAATATAAAATAACTGATTGCTTTTCTAGTTCGAACTAATTAGTTTCTTCACTTTATCATCATATAAACGTCTTCATTACCAAGTATTCACTCTAAAGGTTTCCTCCCTGCGCTACGCTGGCAGTGACGATGGCTTGAACGACAATTTCTACAACCTATACGAGGGCGTGAGCTTCCAGGGCTTAGAATATAAAGGAAACAACACTTCAACAGATGTCGGCTCTCTGGACGAGAAGGTATCATCTGTTATACTCTCCGGTACGGAAAGGTGGACATTTTTCACGTAAGTACTATTCCGTCGTGCACTTTTAGTTTAAAATATTTTGTATATCAATATCTGGATTGGGGCAAAAAGTTCGTAAATTTAGACCTACCTTCTGGTGATAAAAATTTCCGTCATAATCTAGTATTAAATTTTCAATTGTTATAGTATGAATAATTTTGGCGTGGGTCGATGTTGAACTGATTGTGATTGATGATTATGAAATTACTCCAGTGAATCCGGTCCAACTTGGTTTTGTTAACTTTTGTGCTTTTTTGAAGAATCGGCTAATAATTTCCAGTTTTCTATTATCTACTCATCTCTTATTCGACTCTCAATGGTTTCAACTGAAATCTTGTATTTTTCTCTTTATGCCGAATATATCCATCATTTTGATTGATTGACTCTCTTTCTTGGATACTCAGGGGCCCTGGGTTCACTGGAGGCTCCGTTTGCGCTATTCCCGACGATCAATACATCGGCAGCGACGGTACAATCTTGAACTTCGGCCTTTTTGAAACCGTGAGTCCACCAAGACCTTACATTATTGCAACCATTTAAATACCGTGAGTCAGTTAAGTCTTTACTGGCAACCATTTAAATGCCGTGAGTCAGCTAAGTCCTGACTGACAAACATTTAAATACCGTGAGTCAGCTAAGTCTTAACTGACAACCATTTAAATGCCGTGAGTCAGCTAAGTCTTGACTGACAACCATTTAAATAACGTGAGTCAGCTAAGATTTGACTGGCAACCATTTAAATGCCGTGAGTCAGCTAAGATTTGACTGGCAACCATTTAAATAACGTGAGTCAGCTAAGATTTGACTGGCAACCATTTAAATAACGTGAGTCAGCTAAGTCTTGACTGACAACAACTTAAATATTAGATTACGGTCTTCACCAAACCATGAAAATACTTAATTACAATACTTTTATTACTCTTACTCTAATACATAGTGTACACTATCTACAAGTTCAATTCTAACATTTGAATACCATCAGAAAGCTAGTTGTAGCCTCTTCATATAATATTTATTTTACAAATGGACAATAAACTATAGAAAATTGTATTGGTGGTTAGTCTATTGATAACTCAAAGAATAACGGTGATTAATGACATTAATTGTAATTATTGATTATTTGTCTTCAGTTAAACGAGCTGAGCTTATTCGATGGAGGGATAAGGTCGCTGATCAAAGGCTGCTTCAGCGACACCGTCGTGAGCGCTAAGGCTGTGAAGGCCAAAAGAGCAGATCAAGCTGCGGCTCGTGGCTTATAAATGGTCCTGAAACATCTTCTTTTTTTATACATAAGATAAAGCCGGCGCATATCATGACGTTCCAACTTTAAAAATGTAATGTTTGTGAAATATTATTGTAGAAATTACGTTACTTTCCATATTTCCGCCCTTACTAATTTTACATTGAGGAAGACAAGTGCAATGCAATTTTTTTATGTTCGTGTCCTTTCTACATCTGTGTTTAGATGCAGAATTATATGAAAATAAATTTTGAAACAGAAGTAATTCAGAAGTGAACATTATGATTGACCATCCAAGACCATTTGCTAAGTACATATTATAGAGGCCAGTAGCACACTGGATTTACTATGATTCTTCTTGTATTGTTTTGCACTGGAATAAGAAAAGAATCAACATAATTTGAACTCAACCACTCATCGTTCTCAAATAAAATAAGAATTGCCACTTGAAGAATCAATCGAATTTACTGAAAACTGATTTAAAAACTTTAGTTATTACATTAGTTTGTCAGAATAACTTAGAATAGTTCTAGTGAAATTATTCTAGGTCAATTGACACTTATTATTGACGCTTTAAGGTTAAATTGAATGCAATATTGGAGTAATATTACGGATAAAATCGAAACAATAACCTTGAAGACGTTTTCACGACGATGTTGGGTTCTTATGGTATCGTAGTTATCATCACTATAACTTAATCAACTCCATCGTTCGTTTGTAGTCGCTTATTGTTGGCTACATTGATGATTATTAGACAGACATTTGGATATGACCAGATAACATTTATTATAATTAGCCAATAATGCAGCGATTCATATCCAATCAAACGAACGAAATAGCTTCCATCGTTTCAAAAACCGCACTAAACAGGGTGCAGATGAAAAAAAGATTATGAATATCGTAATGGGTAATCAGATCCACACATGTATACCTACCGCTTATTTTTGGTGTTAAGCTATTTTTTTTTTTGAAAAATTAAAGCTTCAGACCGAAAGGGTTGGTCGAGTGCACGGTCAAGATCAATATGACTGATGCAGCAAGCTGGGGCTTCGAAACTCACAAGAAGCTGATAAAAATCAGCAATATGGCTGTGATGGATTAAGAATCGGCTGAAGTACAAGTAAGTAAGAAGTACAGTTACGAGGTGATCTTGACAGGCTGGTTGACAGGGCTGATAAGTGGCAGCTGCGTTTTAAAGCAGACAAATGTAAAGTTATCCACCTAGGCAAGAATAATGAACAGCAAGATTACAGTATGAGATGACACGGTTGCAACGACTGAGTGATGATGTCGAAGTCGACAATGGAAAAAGATTTAGGAGTTTATATCGACAATGAGTTGAAATTTTCTAAGCATATTGAAGGTTAAGTTAATAAAGTCAATAAACGACTTGGACAGATCAGACGCTCTTTCGAGTTCCTAGGTGCAGAAGCGATTAAGCATTTGTTTGCTGCTGTCGTGCGCCCGAGTCTAGAGTTTGGAAACGTCGTGTGGTCACCGAAATTTGAAAAGGACAAAAATTTAGTAGAGAGTGTTCAAAGAAGCGCAACAAGGATAGTTCCGGGCTTGAAAGGCAAGTCCTATGAGGAAAGATTAAAGATTATGAAGCTTCCAAGCCTCAGTTATCGACGTCTGCGTGGGGACCTCATTGAAGAATACATGTATACTCATGGTTTATACAAGGTCCCAGAAGGATTACTAGAATTTGAAACAAGAACCAACACCAGGGGCCACGGCTAAAAACTAAAAAACTGCATTGCAACACATCCATGCGACAAAATTTCTTCTCGCTTCGAGTCACCGACATGTGGAACAGCCTCCCTGATAGCATCGTTGAAGCTCCGAGTATAAACNCTACTGGAACCAGCTTTGCTTACAAAAGTAACTGTATCTATTGCGGGACAGGGGACAGATATGGTGGTAAGAAGAAAGACTTTGTGCTGACACCTGTCAGGGGATACAGTGTTCAAAACTCAATCCTGGGGTCTGAGAGAGAAGATGAGTGCGGTCTGAATGTGAGATCCAGGGTACAGTTTGTGGCAGACCTTCCTGCAGCAGATGCTGTGTGGGATCACATCTCTTGTCTCTTGTAGTTCAAACTTCAGAACAGGAAAACCAGATCCCTGAAAGGTTTGTCATGGACTCAGATGCAAGTACTAAGCGTTTCAAACCTGGACGACCAAATGATGCTTCACAAGTAGATGCTTTCATAGAGGTCATGGAGTATTTGGAGAAATGCGATGAAGAGCAAATCTCACTCTGTGACCTGGTGGAAAAAATATAAAGCTACCTAGCAGGCATATCAGTTTCTGCATATAGCTCTAAGCACATGAAGGAACAAATCAGAGGGCATTTTGGGAATGAAGTCATCATATGCGTACGTGTCTGTGCCAATTTTCATGAGATTCTGACGGGTTAGCTCCAGGGAAAAATGGCTCGAGTGAAAACTTTGACCTCAAACCCCCCTGTACGTGATTATACAGCAGCAGCATATCAAAGGTGGAGAGTATAAGTATAGCGTCCGCTTCGCTGGCTGTAGGCACACAGAAAATGAGCCGCTCCTGCCGAATAAAAATTTTGCAAGCTGAAATAAAAAAAGGTTTTTCTATCCCATTCATCATTCATATGTCTGATATTTTCTCTTTTTGTCTACACAGCTGACGTCCTCTTATTTCATCTTAGAAATAGTTTGCCAAAGCTGACCATCATAATTGATGATTTTCTGAGCATTAGGACTTTTTCCTTACTTATTTTACATCAGACAAATACATTTATGCCAAATTTTATCAGTAGAAGAAGAAAAAAAGAAACGCCGAGAATTCATCGGACTTTAAAAAGTATAAAAGTATCGATAAAATGGTATTTTTATTACAAAAATATTGCAATATTTCTTAGTTTATATAATTTAGCTCATAATATAGATATAATTTGATTTATTAGCCTAGAAAAATTCGTTTTCGGTAGCAAAACTGTTCCAGTCTATTAATTCAAACCGCTGCATATCAACATATAGATTACTTTGGCGGCCATTTTGAAAAGCTATGATTTGAAGCCTTTCCACCAATTATATTTTAGATGATTTCTTATTTGTCTTTTCTGAGGCCTTCCTGCATGTTATAGTGATGGAGAAAATTCTTTTGTAATTTGTTCTAGGTTGACCCCCTTTTTCCTCTTGGTTTCCTGGACTATAAGTGCATTTTTCCAGAGCGCGTTTTAATCGACGTGAATTAGAATAGAAAATCATGAAGAAGTGACATTGCTAGAACGTAGATGAAAATTTAATTTGAAGAACAGTTGTTCACACTTTTGCCTAAAGATCTGAATTAGACGAAAAATTAATTCGGAAGAGTAGAACCATAAAACGGACTAATTAAGTGTTCGGCAAATTATTGCCGAGCTACATCAGGCGTCATCACCGATATCCATTTCTTTCAGATAATCTTTGATCATCTCCCTATAAGTGAAGCAGCATTTAATTAACAAAGCAGCGAGTTTGTTTTCCTCCAAAAAATTAGGACCAATGTTCCCAACCCACAAAATTTTACTTCATACGGCAACACGCTTACAATGCAGAGGTGAAGTTAGCAACTTAAGTTAACAAGGACTTTAAAGACTTGATTAGTGAATGTTCTGTTTGTTTAACCAACTGGAAATAGGAAAGTAAGCCATGCCGCTGAGAACCTTCTGCGGTGCTGAAATATATTTCAACTTAGGTGCGGTTCGAAGGCCACAAAGTCACGCTCAGTCATCTTCAGCACAACAGAGGCAATTGCGTTGTTGTTGTTAGTTGCGACCGTCACGCTCGCCGGGGGGAGGCTCTGGTGGAGGGCGGGGGGCCGGCACCGGAAGAGGGAGGTAATGGGCGAAGGCAGGGAGGGTGGCCAGGAAAGCCGCTGCCTCCACGGGGCTGTCCCACAGTGAGAAGACGCTGAGAGACGTGGGGAAGGCGGGGCAGACGAAGAGATGCTGAACCGACTGGAGTGGATCCCCGCACTCCGGGCAGGCGGAGCTAGGGGAGCGTCCGATCCTGGCGGAATAGGACGCCAGGGAGCTGCAGTATCCCGAGCGGAGCTGGGATAACGCTGAGCGGTAGGGGCGAGGGAGTGAGGCTGGAGAAAAACCCTAGAGCACAGAGTGTGTCAATTAGGAATCTAGATCCGAAGTGATGATGCAGTTGAACCCCAAGGCCTAGCTGCAGAGGAGCAAAGATAATACGGGGTCTTGTGCAATGAGCGATTGCTTGACCGCTGGATGCTACCTTCGTCTCAGAATTTTTACTATTGAACAAATTATCTAGAAATATTTTTAGGGATTCGGGTATGTAGGACACTGCTTTTCCTATGGAGGCCATGTCTTCAAGTGATGGATAGGAATCTCGGTTCCCTGTCATAGACTTGATGTCATTCTTGATCAATTTGGCAGCTGTTTCTATGATTCGTCTCTTCTCTTTTTCTAGATCATTTTGTTTTGGTGCTGCATAGAAATCATTAAAAATAGTTGATGCGGTGCTCCACATTGTAACTATATTTTTATTTCCACCAACATCAGTTATGATGACTTTATTTCCAAAATGCCTTTTTATTTGTTCCTTCATGTGCTTAGAGCTATATGCAGAAACCGCTGTGCCTGCTAGGTAGCTTTATATTTTTTCCACCAGGTCACAGAGTGAGATTTGCTCCTCATCGCATTTCTCCAAATACTCCATGACCTCTATGAAAGCATCTACTTGTAAAGCATCTTTTGGTCGTCCAGGTTTGAAACGCTTAGTACTTGCATCTGAGTCCATGACAAACCTTTCAGGGATCTGGTTTTCCTGTTCTGAAGTTTGAACTACAAGAGACAAGAGATGTGATCCCACACAGCATCTGCTGCAGGAAGGTCTGCCACAAACTGTACTCTGGATCTCACATTCAGACCGCACTTATCTTCTCTCTCAGACCCCAGGATTGAGTTTTGAACACTGTATCCCCTGACAGGTGTCAGCACAAAGTCTTTCTTCTTACCACCATATCTGTCCCCTGTCCCACAATAGATACAGTTTCTTTTGTAAGCAAAGCTGGTTCCAGTAGTTCTCAGTTGGCGTACTTCGTCTTCAGAAGACTCATTTGCTCTTATTCTGTTTTGGGCTTCAATATTGAATGACCTACAATGGTCCTTGCGACATTGGGTGTGTACTTTTTGTCCAGGCACTACTGTTGTTACAACTTTTCTTCTTTCACTGGCTTTTTGGATACCTTCACAACCCTCGAGTGTTAGTGTTGCACATTCTTCACCTTCTAGGACAGGCCTGCTGCACAGGGCGGCAACATCCATCTTGGTGCTACCTGTAAGACATGATGTGATCGCCCTTTACCAAGCTTATGTACAAGCTAGACATTCTGTAACAGTGACTAAGCATGTAATAATCACAAAATACCTCTATGGTTTGTCCTTTTTTGAAGTCTGATCAGAGGGCTGCTCTCATGTTGGTCATGTTCTAAAAACTTACACCAGAGAGTCTAGACAATGCTGACCTCTTACTACAATTAACAAACCATTTATGATAAAGACACACACACTCACCCTGCATCACACACATACACACACACTCCAGGTGCACTGCATGCCTGTATATATCATACGCATTATTCCACATGCCTATATAATCACAATTTTTCACTTTATGGGCGGCTGTTTTTGCAAATACTTGATTGCTACCACCTGGGATGAATTTTAGTTATTATTAGCGAATACCCCCAACATGAAAACATACATACAGTCACAAAAATAACTGTCGGTCATATTTTTAAAATGTGTTTTTGCGCTTATATTGCCATTCGGCGGCCATTTTTGTAAATCTTGAATTTGACACCCTTCCACTACTTGCATTTTAGAGGATTTTTAGTATGTTGTTTTTATTGCCCTTCTGGAGCATTGGTGAAAAAAATCATTTCTTTTGCAATTTGTTCCGGGTCAAAACTTATTTTTTTTGGACTATTAATGCGATGCAAATATTGTTAATTTTTAAACGCCTTGCCAAGAATTCAATTTGCTTTGCTCAAGTTGATCTAAAACTGATACTACTCTCTGTCTAAAAATAATAATGCCATTTAAACAAAATTTATAATGCTTAGGCTATTTTCGACTGCAAAGGGATTATTTTCTTCGGAACTATAAGTAAATTGAAAAATTTCCTTTTTCTTAGACTGATCTTCCTTTATAACAAATCATTGAATTTCATATAATAGCGAAATTTTTTCAACGCCTCTTGTCAACGCCGCAGAGACATCGGGATCCCCGGACGCCTGGTCAAGTGAACGCCTGGTCAAGGAGACAAGTGAACATAGCGCATTTTAGACTACGTGAATTAGAGAAGAAAATTATGAAGAAGTGACGTTGCTAGAACGCAGATGAAAATATAATTTGAAGAGCAGTTGTTCACACTTTTGCCTAATGATCTGAATTACACGAAAAATTAATTCGGACGAGGACCATAAAACTGACTAATTAAGTGTTCGGCAAATTATTGCCGTGCTACATGAGGCGTCATCACCGATATCCATTTTTTTCAGATATGAACGGAAAAATCTTTGATCATCTTCCTATAAGTGAATCAGCATTTATTTAACAAAGCAGCGTGTTTGTTTTCCCCAAATAAATTAGGACCAATGTTCCCTGTTTACAAAATTTTTATCTTAGGGCAACACGCTTGCAATGCAGAGGCTTAGGTGGAGTTAACAAGGACTTTAAAGACTTAAGTAGTGAATGTTCTGTTTGTTAAACCAACTGGAAATAGGAGAGTAAGCCTTGTCGCTGAGAACCTTCTGCGGTTCGGAAATATATTTCAATTCAGGTGCGGTTCGAAGACCACAAAGTCACGCTCGGTCATTTTCAGCATAACAGAGGCAATTGCGTCGCACTGTTTGGCTGGGAGCTCAAGGCGGGTAAAATTATTGTCGGTGTGCTGTAAAAAAAGAACCTTAATCTATCAAGATTTTTACAAGTCATGTGCGTTCTCACAGTTCCTATTCTACGGTTAACGACACTACTATTCTCATTAAAGGAGCAGGAATCAACAGAGAATGTATCAAGGTTGAACGTGCGAAATGATCCGTCGATGCACATCATGTGCATGACAATTGGGAACGGAAACTAAAACTGAAAACAACCTTTTCAAACATTTCCCATTAGCTACCCCCCTCGCCTAACAGAGGGGGAGCACAACCTATCACATCGCGCCATTTAGCGAGTATTAAATATTAAATTCTTCTAACGCAACCTGTATTTTGAATATGATGTTTATCTGTCTTTAAATGATCAATAGGTAAGACACACCAATGGAATAATATGTATGTACGTATAGTAAAAGTATTGGTTGTGAATAGTTTTGGATCGGTTGTTTCTTCAGGGATAAAGATAATATCCGTTTTCTAATACTTGCTCTTTTAGTTTCTGGATTTAGAGTTGTGCGCATTGCTCATCAGAGTACGTCAGTTTGACGTCTCGTAATTCTTAATCCAGAATGGCTAAGCATACAGGGAGTAGTAATCGTTTAAAAATCTATTTGCGCATCCAACTCATTCGGCTGTATGAATTAACAACGCCCATTTATTCTTTGGGCAGTTTGAAATATTAGCTTCTGTACTTGGCTTCCGGCAAGCAATTTTTAGGAAAAGAAGTTTAATTTGGTTTGAAACATAAGTCTGGTATGAAAACTACTTCCAGTTCTTATCCTCTTGAAATTATACATGGCCTGACTCGCTGGCTCGTCAGAGTGTGATTATTTTCCATTGTCCTGTTTTTAGTTTGTAAGTACAGGATTTAATTTCTGTTCTATGAACTTTCGTTGGACAAATTGACTAAATGGAATTTGAATTTACGATGCAGTTGTCCTGCAACCCTTTTTTCAGAATAAATGGTTAATTTCTGTAACATTATGTTTGCTCTTACATTTTAAATTATGAATTATCTTTGTTTTTTGACAGGTGCTGCGAGTCGATATTTTCATCGGATTGATTAACTTCAATACCCCGAGGAGCTATCATATTAGATAAACAATCAAATTGAAATATATCTAAGGTAATTAGGTAGGGTCATGGTTGCTCATCAAGATTTACAAAAAAAACATACTATCAAGAAAGCAGTCGTATGCGTTCCCACGTCTGTATTCGTAATCTCAGAATATTCTATTAATACGCAATTTTATCTAATTGGGTCATCGAAAACATGATTAGTTTTGCCCTACGTGAATAAAAGGAGATTATTTCTCAATTGGACATTATTTTCGACTCTTTCCTCCAACATGAAGACGTTCGCTGGGTTGTCGCTTGCATTTGTGGCGGTCTTATCCGTAGTTTCAAACGGGAACTGTGAAGGTAAAGCAATTGAGGCGTTGAATATGTTTCGAGTGTTGAATATATTTCGTACACAATGAAGGTTCGATTCATACATTTTTGATTCATCCAAATGATGAACAATTATTTTTTTCTAATTTATTATTATTGCAATGATCTTATTACAGTAAAAATGTTATTTTTTAAGCAATAACGTCAAATTTTATAGTACGTGATCTTGATTATACATTATTATTGGATCCGGAATACACAATGAATATTATTTATCTTCAAATTTAATTTCCCACCTTTTCATTACCGAATAGTTAATTCGGCCATTAAGTCCATTTACCAAACATTTTAATTTGACATCTGGCAACAATATTCTATCTGATGAATATTTTTACGTTTTTTATGCTCGTCTCTTTGATTCAAGGGTCTGAAAATGAAGATGCTAATAGAGCGAGTACCTTCAATTCTTCTCGCTTCGGAATTTTAACGGGATCCAATACTTTTGTACACATCATTAGTGAGAATAGTAATTATTGCGAAGAACAGGGTTCTAAGATCTCAGGGAATCGAGAAGTGGTTTTCAAACTAAATTTCTAATAAAGACAAGTTTCAATTTTCGTATCTTTCCATAACTGAAAATAAATATTAGTATCACTGTAAACGTGGGCTTAAGAAGAGCTTTTTTAATAATTATAATTTATAGTTATTGAGAAGATCTGGAGTGAGGCGTTTCTGAGTGACGGGATTCGAGATTCCGAATGACGGGTTTCTAGGAGGCAGAGATTCTTGATGATAAGATTTAGGATTGCCGGGATTCAGGGTAACGTATTCTCAGAACTCATGGATTAGCTTTCCCGAGCACTGATGATTTAAGCTGATGGATTCCATTTTAAATGTTTCGTCTAATGACAGATTTATATATTAAAAAAATGTGTTGCCAGAACGAATATTATGTTAATGCTGAACCTTCCTTGTGGCTGTATTTTTCTAATTCTGATCAAACGATGGTCCACTGAAACGATAGGATTGTTTTAACGGGTTCTTTGCGCTGTAAAATCGTTGTAATTATTTTTCGTCGAAGGAAAATGACATTTGAAGCAGCGATATGATTGTTAGATTGCAATTTAATATATATGTATATTGAATATTGAATATTGCATGAATATATATATATTCGTGCCATATATATCTATATATGTATATTGTTATTAGATGGCAGGATTTACTTATTTACACACGTGCGATTGATGACCAGAGAATTCGTTGGTTTATATTATCAGGGAGTGGAACTTTTCT
>NW_025940642.1:0-477 GCF_000764305.2 Hyalella azteca
CTTACGACACCTCCGAGCAGGCGTAGAGCTTCTAGTAGTACGGCTTCTTTTACGTAGCTTCCCGCGCAAAAAAAATTTTTGATAATACCACTGCTAGAGTTACGTCATCATATCAGCACCTACGTCACACGTAAGTCGCTACGTGTACTTAGCGATATTTTGATAATCCGGCCCTAGCCTCGAATAAGTCCTTCAACTGTCGTTCAGTGTACTCAATTTTCTCCTTTAGATGTTCCAGCCTCCGCTTCAGCATATTCATGGAGGCGGCCGTTATCTGGATCAAGCTCGCTCGTTTCCTCATGATGATCCGCCAGTCCCTTGGAATTATGTGCTGTTTGGGGATTATTCTTCCCGGCGTGTGACTCGTACATACCTGCAGTAATACTTCGCACAACTTGTTGTACATTGCTTCGGCGATTAACTCTAGGAACTTGTATCTCCAGTCAACTTCGAAGAGTTCGTTCCCATTGGCCTCCA
>NW_025940643.1:0-471 GCF_000764305.2 Hyalella azteca
GAGAAGGATTGAGTCGACACAAAAGACGCATTAACATTCAGGGCGTTGTTATGACGGAAAATAATATGTGAAGGTGAATTAATGCATGGATGCTTCGAATAGCTAACTAGGGTTCCATCGCTCCTCTCGAGGGAGATTTAAATGCTACATTAGGTCCCTGAAACAACATTTGTGGTGCATGATTTCTTCTCGCAAAGAAAATTAATTGTCAGATAATAAGTCAGATAATGAACGTTATATTAGGCACCAGAAAAATCTCATTTAGTGCCTTATTTCTTCTCGTAAGGAAAATAAATTCTAAGTCAGATAATGAATGTTATATTAGGCACCTGAAAGAACACATTCAGTGCCTTATTTCTTCTCGTAAAAAAATGGATTCTAAGTCAGATAAGCCTTTATACTGCAACATCGGATTGGACTCTGACAGGAAGGAGGCTGGGAGATGCTTTGGACACCACAAGTTTTATAACA
>NW_025940644.1:0-6226 GCF_000764305.2 Hyalella azteca
AAGCAGACATTTCTGCTCTATCGCTGCTCTGTCGCGTCTCTACGTCGGCTCTGCAGCCGGCGACGGCCTGCTCTATTCCCTGCCCTAAATTTTAACTGGGTAATCCCACACAAAACACACAAAGTCTCATCAATCCCACACAAAACACACACACAGCCTCAATAATCCCACACACAACACACGCAGCCTCATTAATCCCACACAAAACACACACACACAGTCTCATTAATCCCACACGAGACACACACAGCCTCATTAATCCCACACAAAACACACACAGCCTTATTAATCGCACACAAAACACACACACACAGCCTCATTAATCCAACATAAAACACACACACAGCCTCATTAATCCCACACAAAACACACACACAGCCCCATTAATCCCACGCAAAACACACAAAGTCTCAATAATCCCACACAAAACACACACACAGACTCAATAATCCCACACACAACACACACAGCCTCATTAAAATCACACAAAACACACACACAGCCTCATTAATCCCACACAAAATCCACACAGACTCATTAATCCCACACAAAACACACATACAGCCTTATTAATCCCACACCAAACACACAAAGTCTCATTAATCCCACACAAAACACACACACAGCCTCAATAATCCCACACACAACACACACAGCCTCAGTAATCCCACACAAAACACACACACAGTCTCATTAATCCCCCACGAGACACACACAGCCTCATTAATCCCACACAAAACACACACACAGTCTCATTAATCCCCCACGAGACACACACAGCCTCATTAATCCCACACACAACACACATTATTGTCCTCGGCTGCGCAGGTATCGTTGATACGCCTCCTGCAGTTTGGCGTCACTGGACACCCTTGGTCCCCCCGGAGGCAAGAGATCCGTGATCCAGAGGTCAACACCCAACTCATCCCTGTGGGAGTGCGGCAGTGAATAACCTGCGTGGCATGTGGCATGTGGCATGCCAGAAGCCGCCATCTTGTGTGACGCTATCATTGCCCGACAAATGGCGACCAATGACAGAGCGCCATCATCTTATCATTAATATATTAAAGATAAGATGCTTATATTGAATATATTTATTCAATATAATCTAATAAGACTATATGGAAAAAATATATTGGAATAATTATAACATATGATATCTTATATTATATCATATTTTCTTACATTATAAATAATATTTTATGTACAATAATATAATAAAATTATAGATAACTCTAGTCCTATACAATAATTTTTCCCATTAATTCCATATAATCGTATATGATTATATAATAAATAATTATATTATATATAATTAATAAGAATATAAGATGAAGATATGGGATTAATAATAATGACGACTGTGGCTGTGTCCAATGATTGACCGCCATCTGAGTGGCGGTCCATCATCATCCGCCGCCATTTTGTTTCATTTGCGGCGGCCATCAGTCGCAATCACACATCATTGTGGTCTATATAACACTATATACAATATTATAGTGTTGTCTATGTATGTGAGTATCAATATAACATTAAGTGCTATAGGAATATTGGCCCACAGTTCAGTGGCCGCCCTCCACTCACCCGACAACCACGGCGCTCGTGTCGTCCCTGTAGCCCGTCCTAACGTCGGCGTCACGCAGGTGCAGCACCAGCGGTGGCAGCTCCGCGGCGCTCAGCCTGCTGCCCAGCAGCCTCAGACTCCCGAACCTGGGCACACAAACTGCAGTGTCATTCCCTCAGACACACAAACTGCAGTGTCATTTTCCGGACACACAAACTGCAGTGTCATTCCCCAAACACACAAACTGCAGTTTCATTCCTCCAGACTCTATTTCTCCCCGCGGGGATCGGGGGGCTACGCACCTCTTGCCAGGGGGGGCGAGGGTGGTGATGGTGTGGGCCACGGCCTCCCAGGACCCCTCATCCGCCCACATAACAGTGATGCAAGATAACAGTGATGCAAGATAACAGTGATGCAAGATAACAGTAAAACAAGATAACACTGATGCGAGATAAAAGTGATGCAAGATAACAGTGATGCGAGATAAAAGTGATGCAAGATAACAGTGATGCAAGTTAAAAGTGATGCAAGAAAACAGTGATGCGAGATAACAGTGATGCGAGATAACAGTGATTCGAGATAACAGTGATGTGAGATAACTGTGATACGAGATAACAGTGATGCAAAATAACCGTAATGCAAGATAACAGTTATGCAAGATAACAGTGATGCAAGATAACAGTGATGCAAGATAACAGTGATGCAAGATAACCGTGATGCAAGATAAAAGTAATGCAAGATAACACTGATTCAAGATAACAGTGACGCAAGATAACAGTGATGCGGGATAAAAGTGATGCAAGATATCAGTGATGCAAGTTAACAGTGACGAAAGATAACAGTGATGAAAGATAACAGTAATGCAAGATAACACTGATGCAAGATAACTGTGACGAAAGATAACAGTGATGCGAGATAAAAGTGATGCAAGATATCAGTGATGCAAGTTAACAGTGATGCCAGATAACAGTGATGCAAGTTAACAGTGATACAAGATAGCAATGATGCATGATAACCGTGATGCAAGATAGCAGTGATGCAAGATAACAGTGATGCACGATAACAGTGATGCAAGATAACAGTGATGCATGATAACAGTTATGCAAGATAACAGTGATGCAAGATAACAGTGATGCATGATAACAGTGATGCAAGATAACAATGATGCAAGATAACGGTGATGTAAGATAATAGTGATGCAAGATAACAGTGATGCACGATAACAGTGATGCCAGATGACAGTGATGCAAGATAACAGTGATACAAGATAACGGTGATGCAAGATAACAGTGATGCAAGATAACAGTGATGCAAGATAACAGAGATGCAAGATAACAGTGATGCACGATAACAGTGATGCAAGATAACAGTGATACAAGATAGCAATGATGCATGATAACCGTGATGCAAGATAGCAGTGATGCAAGATAACAGTGATGCAAGATAACAGAGATGCAAGATAACAGTGATGCACGATAACAGTGATGCAAGATAACAGTGATGCAAGATAACAGTGAAGCAAGACAACAGTGATGCAAGATTTTAGCTCACTGATTAATGGTAATAAGTTAGTTAATTGTTCAATTTTTCGATACTTATGTTACTAAATATATTTTTTGTTTATGTCGTGTGATTATTTCTTATTTGGTGATTATAATGGTGAATAATCACCAAAGATTACAATAAATAACGACTATACTATATAGACTATACACTATACAATAAGACTCACTGAGCTCCTTGTATGTCCCCCCGAGGGCGCTGAGGTCCAGGGGCGCCGCCATGCGGATGCGGAGGTAAGCGCCGCGGGCCACGGACGCGAGGGCGGCCGCCCCAGCGCAGGTGCCCACGCAGCCGATGAACCACACCAGCCTCACCCTGTCCCCCAGGAGGGTGAGAGGAGGCATGAATATGACCAGCAATCCATTGTAATGGACCAGCAATCCGTTGTAATGGAAGAGTAATCCGTTGTAACGGACGAGCAATCCATTGTAATGGACAAGCAATCCATTGTAATGGACCAGCAATCCATTGTAAGGGACGAGCAATCTGTTGAAGATGCAAGATAACGTCTCTGTTTCCACATCCTCAATCCCATCCATTTGGAAAAATTCTATAATTATTCCAATTCTCAAACCGGGCAAACCCGGAAACCAGGGCTCCTCAAACCGCCCTATCTCCCTCCTCTGCCCGGCTGCCAAGATTCTTGAGCGCCTGGTTTTACCATATATCTTGGGATCTCTCACCACCGCCCCTCGCAACATGGTTTCAAGCCGACACATTCCACTGTCACCGCCCTCCTCCCGCTCGCACACCAGATCGCGACGGGTTTCAACTCCCGGCGCCCTCCAGCCCGCACAATCGCCGCTGCCGTCGACATCTCGAATTCTTCGACAGCGTCGACCACCCCCTCCTTCTGAGCACGATCGCGGCCTCGGACCTACATCATAACCTGATCCAATGGCTGAGCTGCCTCAGAGGCAGGCTGGCGTCCTGCCTCTATTTCAGAACGCAGTCGCCTTTCAGTGCTGTTCACTTCGGAGTGCCCCAGGGCTCGGTCATCTCGCCGGCCCTCTTTAACCACTTCATCTCCGATATCCCAGTTCCGATCCCCAACATTGCCTCATATGCAGACGATCTGACCATCTTTGTGTCGTCCCCGAGGCTCGACGCTGCTGAGGCTGAGCTCGCTGCGCTCCTTCGGAACGTATCGGATTGGTCGGCGGCCAAGAAACTGAGCGTGGCCCCTGGCAAATCCTCGGTCACGCTACTCGAACCAGACACCCACCAATCTCGATTCCACCCTGCTGCCACTATCTGCAACGGCGTCATCCCTCTGGATAAAACCCCTAAAATCCTGGGCGTTGCTGTTGTTGTTGGGGATACGTCACCTGGGATACGCACTTCACATTTTACCCTCATGCAAGAGCCACCGCCACGAAAGCGACGGGTTCTCTTCGCATCCTAAAAGCCCTAGCTGTTACCAACTGGGGCTTCTCCAAGGAGGACATTATTGCCACCTACCGAGCCATCACGCGCCCAATCCTCAACTACGCGGCCCCCATCTGGTACCCTGTTGCCTCACGCACAGCAGTTGCCAGCCTGCAGATAATTCAAAACACTGCACTGAAACTAGCCACCGGCTGCCTCAAAATGGCCCCGATCTCCCACCTTCACCAGGAGACTGGCGTCCTCCCATTAGCCGCGCATCTGGACCTGGCTTGAGCCCAGTTCCTCGCCAGCGCCCTCCAGCCTTACATACCTCATTCCGCATCGTTTCTGCCCCCCCGGGAGACCGGCCCATGAAAGCCTCTATCCAGTCGAGGTTCGGTCACCTGGTTACACCTTTCTTGGATAATGGCATGATGCCTGTGGGTGCCTACGGAGAGACCAAGCGGGCCCTCCGCAGGGAGATCGCCTTCCGCGTTACGGCGACCGACGCCATAAACGCCATACTTGCAGCCCCGCCACCGCCGATTGTATCAGTGGAGACCCCACTCCCCCGCCCCTACCGCTCAGCGCTATCCCAGCTCCGCTCGGGATACTGCAGCTCCCTGGCGTCCTATTCCGCCAGGATCGGACGCTCCCCTAGCTCCTCCTGCCCGGAGTGCGGGGATCCCCTCCAGTCGGTCCAGCATCTCTTCGTCTGCCCCGCCTTCCCCACGTCTCGCAGCGTCTCCTCACTGTGGGACAACCCCGTGGAGACAGCGGCTTTCATGGCCACCCTTCCTGCCTTCGACCATCTCCCCCCTCTTTCGGTGCCGGCCCCCCGCCCACCACCAGAGCCTCCCCCCCGGCGAGCGTGACGGTCGCAATAAACAACAACAGCAATCCGTTGTAATGGACGAGCAATCCGTGTAATGGACAACACACCAGCCGCTATTCCCGCAAATATTATTTCCGATGCCTAGACAATTGATTATTTAATATTATTATATTATATATTCTTATCATATTTTTATTGTACTAATCATATTTAATATTATAATTTGCTGTGGATTGCGGGGGCGTGGTGGTGGGGGCGCGAGGCGGTGGGTTTTGGGAGCAGAGGTGTGATGGCGGGGGAGGTTAGGCAGGGGCGTGGCGGTGTGGAGGAGGGGATGTGTGGGGCGGGGGTGTGGCAACTCACGGGATTCGCCCGGAAGCTCCGCATTCCCCCCTCCCCTGCTTCTCCCCTCTACCCCCTCCTCCCCTGCTTCTCCCCTCTACCCCCTCCTCTCCTGTATTCCTTTCGTCGCCCTGGGGGTTGAGCCCGAGAACTCCGACGGCATCACCTACACCTTCAGGTTCTTACCTGCGCCTGCAGGTTCTTACATGCACCTACAGGTTCTTACCTGCGCCTGCAGGTTCTTACCTGCGCCTGCAGGTTCTTACCTGCGCCTGCAGGTTCTTACCCGCTACCGTGCAGCTGCAGGAGGAGGTCGTCCTGAGGCTCGTAGTCGTCAGGGTTATACAGCTCCAGCCTGACCCCCACGCCCCCCGCCGCCGCCACGAGCGCCCCCCACGGCGCCCCCTTCAGGGCCGCGGCCTCCATGAACACATTCACAACATCAGGCTTAGCGTGGCACAACATTGCAGCGACTGCAGCAACCTGGCGACCTGCGGTCAACCACAACGTAACTGAACTGTACTGTACCTGTACTGTACCTGTACTGTACCTGT
>NW_025940645.1:0-388 GCF_000764305.2 Hyalella azteca
TATATTTATACCTTTACCACTCCATATTCTGGTTTAAATAGCCCTGAACTTACAAGTGGAACTTCTTGGTCGCCAAGTGCAGTTGTTCCAAGTCCAAATACTACGGCCTATGTTGGGCTTACTTTTAATAGTCCTAGGGAATTAACGAATATCATCACAAAAGGAAGGGGTGATGCTGCACAATGGGTAACTACTTATACTGTAATGGGATTAAGAAATGGACAAACTACCTGGGAGCCAATAGGTGGAACATACACCGCCAATACGAATCAAAATACCGAGGTAAACAATATCCTTAATTCAGAATTCAAGGATTGGGTAGGGGTTCGTATTTACCCTCAAGGTTATAATGGTTTCCAATCATTAAGATTTGCGGTTGGAACTGAAA
>NW_025940646.1:0-420 GCF_000764305.2 Hyalella azteca
GAAGTTGTAACCTGTAAGTGAAATGTTACGTTATAGAAGTTGTAACCTGTAAGTGAAATGTTACGTTATAGATGTTGTAACCTGTAAGTGAAGAGGTTCTCCGAGGCAGGCAACCCGTGCAGCCACTGCAGAGGGCCCAGCTCTTGGAGGCCTGCCGCAGGTCTCCCCGGCCGTTGAGTCGACATGACCAGTCACTGGGGAAGTAAATAAATCTCGTTATGAAAAGATTATTATAAGGAATAGTCACTGGGGAAGTAAATAAATCTCGTTATGAAAAGATTATTATAAGGAATAGTCACTGGGGAAGTAGATAAATCTCGTTATGAAAAGATTATTATAAGGAATAGTCACTGGGGAAGTAGATAAATCTCGTTATGAAAAGATTATTATAAGGAATAGTCACTGGGGAAGTAGATAAAT
>NW_025940646.1:486-35305 GCF_000764305.2 Hyalella azteca
AGACACCTGCCCATCCTGCCAGAGAGCTCCCCACACAATCACTCACATTCTCCTGGAATGTCTGCTCTGGCAGGACCTCAGACAACACCACCACATAACCTCGACCCTACAGATCTGGAGCGACCCCCTGTCGGTGGTGTCGTACTTGCGCGAGGGGGGTCTCTTGTAAAATTGAGACCGGGGAACCACAACAACAACAACAACGTATTTCTATTTCCCTCACCACTCAAAATGATGCAAGCGAAGTATATCCACATGCTGCTACCAAGCGTCCCCATACAACACGAGTAACGCGTGTCGACCACGCAGCTTGGGCATCAGCAAGTGAATAAGCCTCAGGCCTTCATTCCCTGCATGATATTCACATTCACGCACATATTTTTCTATTATTAAGCCGAAGAAAAATCTCTACTAAATATCTGCTTCTTCTGATTTTTCTCAGTCGATTCTTTTAGCTTTTTCATGATAATGCCAGCCATTAGCAATGCATGCAAAAATATCAGCTCTTATTATATATGTATTATCTTATTATATATGTATTATCTTACTATATATGTATTATCTTATTATATATGTACCTGCCATCAACAATGGATGCAATAATGCGCGCCAGCGGCAGAAGACCAAAACCAGATTGCGGAAGTGGCCTTACAAGACACTTTGTTTGTCCTTTTATATTTTTTTTAGTTTGCAGATGAGAATTATGATTAATAACATTAAATGACTAGCACTCATTCCGATGAAGTGTTTTTGCAAGTTAGATTTGAGCATTCAACATAGTTAACTTAACATTGATTCAACATTGGTAATGATCATTAAATTCAAATATCTATGTTTAATACATCGATATTAAAGGTATTTCCAATCAGCGAATTTGATTGGTATATTTCTCTCTCATTAGGTACTAGTTGAAGACGAATATATATAAACAGGCTGTGCTTCTCACTATGAGTAATGACAGCTTCTGTCTGCACTCACAATCACTGCACTCACAATCACCGCTGCACTCACAATCACCGCTGCACTCACAATCACCGCTGCACTCACAATCATCGCTGCCTGTCTCTTATACACATCTAGATGTGTATAAGAGACAGATATCGAACCCGGTGGAAGTCTAGTAGCTACTTCAAACTATCGTCAGTCATTAAAAGATCCGGTCAAATGAAACGATATTAGATCTTCTGTGAACAAGTCACGAAAAGTAAGAATCGGCGACAGGCCGCATCAGGCCTACACTTCAGCGCCGAGATCACTATGATATGTCATGCAAACCTCTCTCTCAACTCTCACTTTGAATCTAGGAAAATACGTTAATTAATATTTTAGAGACAACTTAAATTCTATTAAGTCAAGTAAACACTCAATACTTCATTGCCAACCCTCTTCCCTGTTTTCATTGCTCTGCCATTCTCTTTCTATATGTATAAAATTTAAGATCCAGTTAACATCGCGACAAATGTATTGTAGATGCGAGCCACAGCATCCCGGATGTACTCGTATTTACGGTGCTAAGGTTCAAACACACAAAAGCCTTCACAATTACTCACTAAATAATCTTAATTGGCGGGGCTCCCACCATCTTATCTCGTGGCAGTGGCTTAGATAAGGAAACTTATAATCCAAGGAAAATTAAAAGCCTTGACGACACTATAATAATATACGTTTAAAAATAACTTTTTAAAGACAACACTTCCAAAGAATCCAGTGTCTCCAATCTTACAGATGTACAATGAATTTCTCATTTATTTTCGAATATTAAAAAAATTAATTGTTCAATTTTTTAATATATAAATTTTTTAATATATAATTTTTTTCAAAATTATTAATTCTATTAATTGATTCGTGCATTGCCTTTGACTTCACACAAGTGTGCAAAATTTCAGATCAATTAGACAGGTAAAAGTATGTCAAATATCAGTTATAAGATTTGTAGCTGACAAAATTATTTTTTTTCAATTTTTTAATATTGAAAAAAAAAATAATTTAAAATCATTTATTTTGACATTTGATTCATGCATTGTCTCCAACTTTACACAAGTGTGCAAAACTTCAGATCGATAGGATAAGTAGAAGTGTGTTAAATTTCGATTACAAGATTTGTAGCAGACAAACAAACAAACAACAAGAAGTGAAGTTGAAGAGAAGTGTTGTAATAAAAAGAGAGAAAATTATCGCGCATTCAGCTCCGAGTCACATAAACTGGCTTAGACTGGGAAGAACACACACATGTGCTAGCTGCTTCACATGAGGTTACTTACAAAATGATTGCATGAGGTTACTTACAAGTTGTTATACATCAATCGTGCCTGGTATATATGTACACTTCAAGACAAGCACCTTCTGGAGGGTGGTTGCAATAAAGGGGCGCCGTCCTATGAGCAGGAAAGTGGCAGGAACGTAATAACTGGCGCGTTTAAGGGCCCCGTTTATTCCCTTAGCAAGTCGGTTGTTGCCCCCTTCACCAGAGGGCGAGGTGACGTTTTTTCCCTTCGCTGCTGAAACAGATGAAAGGCAGGGCCATTGAGCCTACAATTAACAACCGGAGTAGAGGTACACTTGAAAAAATATAACTCAGTACTCACTGCAGTGAGTGACATCGAGCGCATTTTCTCATCGACGAAAACGTGAAGTCACGGACGGACAGGCAGACAGACAGACAGACGGACGGACGGACATGACGAGCACAATAGCGCCTTTTTTTCCATAAATGAGATAATACGCAAAAAATTAATGAGCAACATTGTCAAAATAGAGACACATTTTCATACACTCAGCACGAGCAGAAAGCGACGTAGCACAAATACTTCCTTTTCTGACCAAACAGCGTCAGGATAGCCCACACAAGCGCAAAATGTACATCGCAAGGATGACAAACTCTCGATCATTTTTCTTAGTGTTCACTGTTCCCTTGTCTTAATCCTGACTGAGATGAAAGAGCAGGTCAATTCTACAGTAATCTTTTATTAACCGCGGGCCAGTTGGTGTCTCACCATCTGGATAACTGGTCGAGTTCATATTAGGCTGGTCCTCTCTCCAGCTGTTTAGTGCGATGCCTTGTTCCTCCACCGCCTCAAGTAACCCAGAGTCTGGACAATTTGATGCATATTCATTATAATTATTCAAAATAAAATCATCAGGAACATTGCAATGTATAAGTACTTGAAAATTGTATAGACCACCACGCGCATATAAAAAACTTTTCTACTTTCTTATAAATTATTGAATCCACTTTAAAGGTATAGGTAAGTAACGACATGGTCAGATTGGTTCTAAAACNCAATTCTGCTGTGCTTAACCGCCCGGCCTCCTTGCCGATTCTGACCAGAAACTGGCGCACAGAGCTGGGATCGAACCCGCGCCTCTCTGCGCCAATCTTGGTACTCTAAAATTTAACCACTGTAAAAGTAAGTTTAAAAAGTTTAACCACGAAAAGTAAGTCCTACAGGATGAATTGTACTGCGGAACTATGAACTTTTCCACGGTTTTGTTCAACGTATTTGGGACTAGAGCAGCTTACACAACTCAAACAGCAAACAAGAACACACCCACGCAGCAATCACCACCAATACAGACAACATCCCCACCAGACAAGCACAAGCAAATACTAACCGAGAGGTGGCCACTAGTTTACTAACTGAGAGATGGTCACTAGTTTACTAACTGAGAGATGGCCACTATTTTACTAACCGAGAGACAGCCACTAGTTTACTAACCGAGAGATGGCCACTAGTTTACTAACCGAGAGGTGGCCACTAGTTTACTAACTGCGAGATGGCCACTAGATTACTAACTGAGAGATGGCCACTAGTATACTAACCGAGAGGTGGCCACTAGTTTACTAACCGAGAGGTGGGCACTAGTTTACTAACTGAGAGATGGCCACTAGTTTACTAACTGAGAGATGGCCATTAGTTTACTAACCGAGAGGTGGCCACTAGCTTACTAACCGAGAGATGGCCACTAGTTTACTAACCGAGAGGTGGCCACTAGTTTACTAACTGAGAGATGGCCACTAGTTTACTAACCGAGAGATTGCCACTAGTTTACTAACCGAGAGGTGACCACTAGTTTACTAACTGAGAGATGGCCACTAGTTACTAACAGAGAGATTGCCACTAGTTTACTAACCGAGAGGTGGCCACTAGTTTACTAACTGAGAGATGGCCACTAGTTTACTAACTGAGAGATGGCCGCTAGTTTACTAGTCTCTTATACACATCTAGATGTGTATAAGAGACAGCACATGCACCGTTGTCAGCACCATGACTCACATGCACCGTTGTCAGCACCATGACTCACATGCACCGTTGTCAGCACCACGGTCCTGCCCATGAAGTTTGTCATGGGCGGCGACGACAGCGGGGCGGTCGCCACAAGCCCGGCGGCGCTCGTCCAGCTGGCGACTTCTTGCATTTTTTTCCTGCCGTCCGCGTAGGACTTGAAGGATCTCGCCGCCCACGACCCTGGCGAGCCCCTGGCTCCTGAGGGCTGCAGGGAGGCTTCTTTATATGGCGTGTTATTGGGTAACATATATTATAGTTAATTCTTGATTATTGCCATGTATAACTAATGCTCGATTATTATAATTCTTCACGCTTCAAACAAGCACACAGACACACGTAGCTGCAAAAAAAGACAGGCACTAACTGAGAGATGGTCACTAGTTTACTAACCGAGAGATGGCCACTAGTTTACTACCCGAGAGATGGCCACTAGTTTACTAACCAAGAGATGGTCACTAGTTTACTAACCGAGAGATGGCCACTAGTTTACTAACCGAGAGATGGCCACTAGTTTACTAACCGAGAGATGGCCACTAGTTTACTAACCGAGNCCACACAACACACCCACGTGTGCACACAGCCACACAGCCACACAACACACCCACGTGTGCACACAGCCACACAACACACCCACGTGTGCACACAGCCACACAACACACCCACGTGTGCACACAGCCACACAACACACCCTCGTGTTCACACAGCCACACAACCCACCCTCGTGTTCACACAGCCACCCAACACACCCTCGTGTGTACACAGCCACACAGCCACACAACACACCCCCGTATGCTCCAGCAGGAGCAAGTTGAACATCTCCGGCAGGCAGGACGTCAGTGCGGCCCTCCAGTTCTCTGCGCGGGGCCTGGGCTCCTCTAGGGCGTCCGTGACCAGGGCCAACGTCTTGGTTTTCTGCTTGATATAAGTAAATATTTATCAATTTATATAGTTTATTCTCGACTTGACTGGAAACTTGTGTTTTTAAATAATTTCTTCAATTGATTTCAGATCAAGATAAATTTTGAACGAATTAAGAATTCGGCTAAGCTAAACTTTACGAAAATAAAAGTTTTCAATGTAATCTTGTTATCGCCTTTTACCTGCAACTCTAGTATTTACACGACTGAGTTTAGCGAAGTAAAACCAAGCGAGCGGCTACAGGCTGACATAGCTTAATCAGTCCACTATGTTGCGTTATAATATTATTTCCTGGGTTAAATCGCTGGTCCCTTAACTATTCAAAAAAGAAAACAATATTAAAAGCCAGACGTTCATTTATTAAATTTTATATCACGTAAGCCCGAGTCCCGTGATTAATGATGAGGCTGAAATGTGCTACTTGAAAAATGAAACTTCAAACCAGCGTTCTACATGTAAGATAAAACCAGCGTTTTACATGTAAGATAAAACCAGCGTTTTACATGTAAGATAAAACCAGCGTTTCACATGTAAGATAAAACCAGCGTTTTACATGTAAGATAAAACCAGCGTTTTACATGTAAGATAAAATGTGTCTACATTTAAGATAAAACCAGCGTTCTACAAGTAAAATAAAACCAGCGTTCTACATGTAAGATAAAACCAGCGTTCTACATGTAAGATAAAACCAGCGTTTTACATGTAAGATAAAATCAGTCTACATGTAAGATAAAACCAGCGTTCTACATGTAAGATAAACTCCAATTTGGCTCTCATTTCAGCATGTGGACAAACAACTTTAAACATGTCAAGTTATATATATAAATATCAATTGAAAACGAAATTTCAACGCAACAGTCGGCACTTGCTTCGAGTTGCAGGTCGTTCCGGTCCAAGACTTGCACAATCTGCACAAGAAACTTGCGTTAAGTCCATGGCACCATTACTTTACCCTGAAAATTCAGTTTACCCTGAAAATTAAAAAACTTTGAACCAAAGAGCAAAATTCATAAATAATGATTGAACGATACTGCGACACAACAGAACATCATTCTTATCAGTATTTTTATACATTTTGTATCCTGCTGAATTAATATTCTCTAATATGTATGAAAAGATTTTGAACATATATAAAAAATAGTGTCATAATTTTCAAAAGCATAAAATCAGGTAAGATATATGGTTTGAGGCAATCATAATATGTTGATGTTTGCCAGCATTATAGCAATGTGTTACCGGCATTAGCAAGGCACCAAATGTATATATATGCATTTAATGCATCAGTTAATAAAGATTCCTTGGAACTTAACAACAGCTTTAAGTAGGGTAACATGGGGCAGCGAGCCCACTGCGGGTCATGGGCCCATAGCGGGTTTCTCGCTAAGTATGGCAGATATTGTTCCGTGTTCTCTACCGCCGGTCGGCAGTTTCACTGGGATGAAGTGTACGGATTTACGTTTTGCTAAGTGTTTGCGTTATTAAGTTCTTTGCGAATTCCACACAACACACCCTCGTGTGCACACAGCCACGCAACACACCCTCGTGTTCACACAGCCACACAACACACCCTCGTGTTCACACAACACACAACACACCCTCGGGTTCACACAGCCACACAGCCACACAACACACCTCTGTGTGCACACAGCCACACAGCCACACAACACACCCTCGTGTTAACAGCCACACAGCCACACAACACACCCCCGTGTACACACAGCCACACAGCCACACAACTCACCCACGTGTGCACACAGCCACACAACACACCCACGTGTGCACACAGCCACACAGCCACACAACACCCCCACGTGTGCACACAGCCACACAGCAATACAACACACCCCCGTGTACACACAGCCACACAGCCACACAACACACCCACGTGTGCACACAGCCACACAACACACCCACGTGTGCACACAGCCACACAGCCACACAACACACCTTGTACTGTACCTGTACTGTACCTGTACTGTACCTGTACTGTACCTGTACTGTACCTATACTGTACCTGTACTGTCTGTACCTGTACTGAACCACTCGCTGTAGTCCATGTAGGGGAGGCGCGCCGGTGCCACAGCGTAGTCCAGAGGCGAGAAGTTGGCCCTCTGTCGCGCGAGGGTAAATAAATTATTAAGTTAACATGGATACTTTATATCTTCATATTAATTTTTTTAATAATTTAGGCTTTAACATAACGCAAACTTGAACTTAAATTATCTTTTATCTTGTACGTAATTTCAACGCGCGTTCTAATTCCTTTATTGTAAACGTGCATCTAATTATCTTCCAAAACTATTATGATAGTAGGTATAAAGGTATAACTGGATAATTATTAAGAATTATATAACCTTATATATGAGGTCCCCCGCCATGCCGGTCCACACCCCTCGGTCGAGCGCACCGAAGTCCGTCGTGACGGTGAGTTTGTACGTGAAGTTGTACCTGCACGGGACGGACAGTTTGTACGTGAAGTTGCACTTGAGGATACCACTAATGCCTGCACCTGCACTTGAGGATACCAAGGATGACAGGCGCGTATCCTCCCACGTGGTCCAGGTCGGTCGCCTGCTCTCCCGTGGACGTCGTGAGCTCGAACACTCGCGGCTTCTGAGGGAAATTGTGAAATAAATATTAGTTAACAAATGTACTGTCATCAAATTTAATAAAATTTATTACTAAAGAATACTTGAAGGTTGACGGGCAGACGAAAAAATATGATTAAGAAGGATAGTGGAACTGAAAACAGAGTTTATCAAAATTTTCGATCATTATGCAGGGTTATACAAATGCTATAGTATATGTAGTATGTTCGGCGCTGAACAATAGGCCTGGTTAGGCCGGTCGCTCGGTTATGATTTTACCGGAAAATTATTATTTCGTTATTGTCAAAATCATCACGATAAACTATTCCTATGACTTTTATCATCGCCAGAGTAATTCCATAAATATTATTATAAGTTTTGGTTATTCTGGATCATATCAAGCACCATGACTCACATGCAGCGTTGTCAGCACCATGAATCACATGCACCGTTGTCAGCACCATGACTCACATGCACCGTTGTCAGCACCATGACTCACATGCTTCGTTGTCAGCACCATGACTCACATGCACCGTTGTCAGCACCATGACTCACATGCACCGTTGTCAGCACCATGACTCACATGCACCGTTGTCAGCACCACGGTCCTGCCCATGAAGTTTGTCATGGGCGGCGACGTCAGCGGGGCGGTCGCCACAAGCCCGGCGGCGCTCGTCCAGCTGGCGACTTCTTGCATTTTTTTCCTGCCGTCCGCGTAGGACTTGAAGGATCGCGCCGCCCACGCGCCCCTGGGCCCTGAGGGCTGCAGCGCGTAGGACTTGAAGGATCGCGCGGCCCACGCGCCCCTGGGCCCTGAGGGCTGCAGCGCGTAGGACTTGAAGGATCGCGCCGCCCACGTCCCTGGCGCGCCCCTGGGTCCTGAGGGCTGGAGGGTGGCTTCTTTATATGGCGTGTTATTGGGTAACATATATTATAGTTAATTCTTGATGATTGCCATGTATAACTAATGCTTGATTATTATAATACTTCACGCTTCAAACAAGCACACTGACACACGTAACAGCAAGAAAAAAGACAGGCACTAACCGAGAGATGGCCACTAGTTTACTAACCGAGAGTTGGCCACTAGTTTACTACGTAAAAGATGGCCACTAGTTTACTAACTGAGAGATGGCCACTAGTTTACTACCTGAGAGATGGCCACTAGTTTACTAACCGAGAGATGGCCACTAGTTTACTAACCGAGAGTTGGCCACTAATTTACTAACCGAGAGATGGCCACTAGTTTACTACCTGAGAGATGGCCACTAGTTTTCTAACCGAGAGATGGTCACTAGTTCACTAACTGAGAGATGGCCACTAGTTTACTAACCGAGAGATGGTCACTAGTTTACTAATTGAGAGATGGCCACTAGTTTACTAACTGAGAGATGGCCACTAGTTTACTAATTGAGAGATGGCCACTAGTTTACTAACCGAGAGATGGCCACTAGTTTACTAACCGAGAGATGGCCACTAGTTTACTACCTGAGAGATGGCCACTAGTTTTCTAACCGAGAGATGGCCACTAGTTTACTAACCGAGAGATGGCCACTAGTTTACTAACCGAGAGATGGCCACTAGTTTTCTCACAAGCGCCAAACACAACAACACAAAACACCTCACAAGCAAGCGCAGAGCTCCCAAGCTGTGTGCATAGGCACTTCGACACAAGCATTAGCCCTCCAGAAGTACACACAGCCACACAACACGTCCTCGTGTGCACACAGCCACACAAACACACAACACACCCTCGTGTTCACACAGCAACACAGCCACACAACACACCCCCGTATGCTCCAGCAGGAGCAAGTTGAACATCTCCGGCAGGCAGGACGTCAGCGTGGCCCTCCAGTTCTCTGCGCGGGGCCTGGGCTCGTCTAGGGTGTCCGTGGCCAGGGCCAACGTCTTGGTTTTCTGTTTGATATAAATAAATATATATTAAATTATATAGTTTATTCTGAACTTGAAACTTGTGTTTTCAAATAATTTTTTCAGTTGATTTCAGAACAAGATAAATTTTGAACTAATTAAGAATTCGGCTAAGCTAAACTTAACGAAAACAAAAGTTTTCAATGTAATCTTGTTATCGCCTTCTACCCGCAACTCTAGTATTTACACGACTGAGTTTAGCGAAGTAAAAACAAGCGAGCGGCTACAGGCTGACATAGCTTAATCAGTCCACTGTGTTGCGTTATAATATTATTTCCTGGGTTAAATCGCTGGTCCCTTAACTATTCAAAAAAGAAAACAATATTAAAAGCCAGACTTTCATTTATTAAATTTTATATCACGTAAGCCCAAGTCCCGTGATTAATGATGAGGCTGAAATGTGCTACTTGAAAAATGAAACTTCAAACCAGCGTTCTACATGTAAGATAAAACCAGCGTTCTACATGTAAGATAAAACCAGCGTTTTACATGTAAGATAAAACCAGCGTTCCACATGTAAGATAAAACCAGCGTTTTACATGTAAGATAAAACCAGCGTTCCACATCACTACATTTAAGATAAAACCAGCGTTCTACATGTAAGATAAAACCAGCATTTTACATGTAAGATAAAATCAGTCTACATGTAAGATAAAACCAGCGCCCTACATGTAAGATAAACTCCAATTTGGCTCTCATTTCAGCATGTGGACAAACATTTTTAAACATTTCAAGTTATATATATAAATATCAATTGAAAAACGAAATTTCAACGCAACAGTCGGCACTTGCTTCGAGTTGCAGGTCGTTCCGGTCCAACACTTGCACAATCTGCACAAGAAACTTGCGTTAAGTCCATGGCACCATTACTTTACCCTGAAAATTCAGTTTACCCTGAAAATTAAAAAACTTTGAACCAAAGAGCAGAATTCATAAATAATGATTGAACGATACTACGACACTACAGAACATCATTCTTATCAGTATTTTTATACACTTTGTAGCCTGTTGAATTAATATTCTCTAATATGTGTGAAAAGATTTTGAATATATATAAAAAATAGTGTCATAATTTTCAAAAACATAAAATCAGGTAAGATAAATGGTTTAAGACTTTCATAATATGTTGATGTTTGCCAGCATTATAACAATGTATTACCGGCATTAGCAAGGAACCAAATGTATATATATGCATTTAATGCATCAGTTAATAAAGATTCATTGGAACTTACAACAGCTTTAAGTATAATAGCTACTATACAGAAACTATATTTCTCGGGAAAGGTTATAATTTGAGAACTCAATGACTCGTTATTATCGGAGAAGCGACGATGCAACAACCAGTTGATAGTTCCTAACTGAAGTAATGCTGAAAGAAACAGCCGTCTAGTCCAACATGCAACACGTAGGCGCTCCAAGTATGAACGCGTTCAATAACAGACTAGGAAAAGCTATGGAAAAATATATGTTCAGATTTGAAATGCCTAGCACCATATCGAACCCGGTGGAAGTCTAGTAGCTACTTCAAACTATCGTCAGTCATTAAAAGATCCGGTCAAATGAAACGATATTAGATCTTCTGTGAACAAGGCACGAAAAGTAAGAATCGGCGACAGGCCACATCAGGCCTACACTTCAGCGCCGAGATCACTATGTTATGTTATGCAAACTTCTCTCTCAACTCTCACTTTGGATCTAGGAAAACACGTTAATTAATATTTTAGAGACAACTTTATTCTATTAAGTCAAGTAAACACTCAATACTTCATTGCCAACCCTCTTCCCTGTTATTATTGCTTTGCCGTTCTTTTTCTATGTATAAAATTTAAGATCCAGTTAACATCGCGACACATGTATTGAGGATACGAGCCACAACATCACGGATGTACTCGTATTTACGGTGCTTAAGTTCAAACACACAAAAGCCTTCACAATTACACACTAAATAATCCTACTTGGCGGGGCTCCCACCATCTTATCTTGTGGCAGTGGCTTAGATAAGGAAACTTAAAATCCAAGGAAAATCAAAAGCCTTGACGACACTTATAAAAAGAGAAAAAATTATCGCGCATTCAGCTCCGAGTCACATACACTGGCTTAGACTGGGAAGAACACACACATGTGCTGGCTGCTTCACATGAGGTTACTTACAAAATGCTTGCATGAGGTTACTTACAAGCTGTCATACATCAATTGTGCCTGGTATATATGTACACTTCAAGACAAGCACCTTCTGGAGGGTGGTTGCAATAAAGGGGCGCCGCCCTATGAGCAGGAAAGTGGCAGGAACGTAATAACTGGCGCGTTTAAGGGCCCCGTTTATTCCCTTAGCAAGTCGCTTGTTGCCGCCTTCACCTGAGGGCGAGGAGACGTTTTTTCCCTTCGCTGCTGAAACAGATGAAAGGCAGGGCCATTGAGCCTACAATTAACAACCGGAGTAGAGGTACACTTGAAAAAATATAACTCAGTACTCACTGCAGTGAGTGACATCGAGCGCATTTTCTCATCGACGAAAACGTGAAGTCACGGACGGACAGGCAGACAGACAGACAGACGGACGGACGGACATGACGAGCACAATAGCGCCTTTTTTTCCATAAATGAGATAATACGCAAAAAATTAATGAGCAACATTGTCAAAATAGAGACACATTTTCATACACTCAGCACGAGCAGAAAGCGACGTAGCACAAATACTTCCTTTTCTGACCAAACAGCGTCAGGATAGCCCACACAAGCGCAAAATGTACATCGCAAGGATGACAAACTCTCGATCATTTTTCTTAGTGTTCACTGTTCCCTTGTCTTAATCCTGACTGAGATGAAAGAGCAGGTCAATTCTACAGTAATCTTTTATTAACCGCGGGCCAGTTGGTGTCTCACCATCTGGATAACTGGTCGAGTTCATATTAGGCTGGTCCTCTCTCCAGCTGTTTAGTGCGATGCCTTGTTCCTCCACCGCCTCAAGTAACCCAGAGTCTGGACAATTTGATGCATATTCATTATAATTATTCAAAATAAAATCATCAGGAACATTGCAATGTATAAGTACTTGAAAATTGTATAGACCACCACGCGCATATAAAAAACTTTTCTACTTTCTTATAAATTATTGAATCCACTTTAAAGGTATAGGTAAGTAACGACATGGTCAGATTGGTTCTAAAACCTCACCGTTCACGCCATCTTCAAACACCACGTGAGCTTCATTGGTTTCCTGCAGTCCGCGGAGACGGAAAGCTTTCAACATGGCGGCCAACATGGCCCCGGTCTCCCTGTCCAGCTAGACAATTTATCAGACGAATAGTCAACTTTCCAAGTTTTGCGGATTAATGTGCATCCCTGAAATTCCGTATTCGATTGAAAAGTTCTAATGTTCAGCAGGTATAAATAATTATTGATATGATGATGTCTGTTATAGAATCGGCATATAAATTTGAGAATAAAACAGAGAATAATATAATAATTTTATTTTAGAATAAACAGTTTTATTTGACGTATGACAGTTTATGAGATTTAAACATTTAGCAAATTTGTCACTCGCCAAATTTGCTTACAGCTTATCGCGTTAGCTACCGTTTAGAAATCGAATCACACCGTTCCAAATAATTGTTTATCCACAAAAATTGAAATACGATTATAAATTCTCAAGAAAAATTAATATATTACGTTATAGAAGTTATAACCTGTAAGTGAAATATTACGTTATAAAAGTTGTAACCTGTAAGTGAAATGTTACGTTATAGAAGTTGTAACCTATAAGTGAAATGTTACGTTATAGAAGTTGTAACCTGTAAGTGAAATGTTTATTGAAAATCCTACAAATCATGATTATTATCCAAGTCTCTCCAGGTTTTACGCATTAAAAACAAGAAATTATTTCGAGCACGTGACTCACTTCATCTTAGGCGGGAGGGAAATCTCAGTCTGAACGGCAGCCTCCCGCCTATTCTTGGCAGGGATCTGGAGGCAGGGATGCTGGGACCTCTTGGCAGGGATCTGGAGGCAGGGATGCTGGGACCTCTTGGCAGGGATGCTGGGACCTCTTGGCAGGGATCTGGAGGCAGGGATGCTGGGACCTCTTGGCA
Organism: Hyalella azteca; assembly: GCF_000764305.2. Lineage (NCBI taxonomy): Eukaryota > Metazoa > Arthropoda > Malacostraca > Amphipoda > Hyalellidae > Hyalella > Hyalella azteca. The sequence goes on from NW_025940646.1 coordinate 14,299, forward strand.
GGGATGCTGGGACCTCTTGGCAGGGATGCTGGGACCTCTTGGCAGGGATGCTGGGACCTCTTGGCAGGGATGCTGGGACAATCTGGAGGAGTCAGGGGTCTCGTGAAGCCGTTGCAAGAATGCCAGCAACTAGAAAATATTTCATACGAGAACTTATACTCCGAGTAAAGCGAATACTCTGAGTAAAGCCTGTAATAGTCACTGTGATGTTAATAAATCTCGTTATGAAAAGATTATTATAAGGAATAGTCACTGGGGAAGTAGATAAATCTCGTTATGAAAAGATTATTATAAGGAATAGTCACTGGGGAAGTAGATAAATCTCGTTATGAAAAGATTATTATAAGGAATGGTCACTGGGGAAGTAGATAAATTTCGTTATGAAAAGATTATTATAAGGAATAGTCACTGGGGAAGTAGATAAATCTCGTTATGAAAAGATTATTATAAGGAATGGTCACTGGGGAAGTAAATAAATCTCGTTATGAAAAGATTATTATAAGGAATAGTCACTGGAGAAGTAAATAAATCTCGTTATGAAAAGATTATTCTAAGGAATAATTTACATGGTATATACCAAAAATATAGCGCAGTCAGAGGCGAAAAACATCGTAAATTTGGAGTACCACTAAGATATTCTTCTGGAACATGTGCTTATAAGAGGAAATTTATATTTTATATTATGATGTGCACGAAAAATAAGTAGTACAGGATAAATTGTACTGTGGAACTATGAAGTTTTCCACGGTTTTGTTCAACGTATTTCTATTTCCCTCACCACTCAGAATGATGCAAGCGACGTATATCCACATGTTGCTACCAAGCGTCCCCATACAACACGAGTAACGCGTGTCTTCCACGCAGCTTGGGCATCAGCAAGTAAATAAGCCTGAGGTATTCATTCACTGCATAATATTCACATTCACGCACAGATTTTTCTATTATTAAGCTGAAAAAAAATCTCTACTAAAGTGTGGTCCGCGCAGCTTGGGCATCAACAAGTGAATAAGCCTAAGGCCTTCATTCACGCACATATTTTCCTGAATATTATTAAGCTGACGAAAAATCTCTACTAAATATTTGCTTCTTCTGATTTTTCTCAGTCGATTCTTTTAACTTTTTCAAGATAATGCCAGCCATTAGCAATGCATGCAAAAATATCAGCTCTTATTATATATGTATTATCTTATTATATATGTACCTGCTATCAACAATGGATGCAATAATGCACGCCAACGACAAAACACCAAAACCAGATTGCGGAAGTGGCATTACAAGACACTTTGTTTGTCCCTTTATAATTTTTTTAGTTTGCAGATGAGGATTATGATTAATAACATTAAATGACTAGCACTCATTCCGATGAAGTGTTTTCGCAAGTTAGAATTGAGCACTCAATATTGTAAACTTAACGTTGATTCAACGTTGTTTAACCCATTAAATTAAAAATATATATTTTAATAAAAAGTATATTTCAATCAGCACATTTGCTTGGTATATTTCTCTCTCATTAGGTACTAGTTGAAGACGAGTATATCTAAACAGTCTGTGCTTCTCACTATGAGTAATGACAGCTTCTGTCTGCACTCACAATCATCGCTGCACTCACAATCACCGCTGCACTCACAATCATTATCTCCCTCACCGTACAAAATAATGCAAGCGAAGTATATCCACATGCTGCTACCAAGCTATCCCCATACAACACGAGTAACGCGTGTCGTCCGCGCAGCTTGGGCATCAGCAAGTGAAGAAGCCTGAGGTCTTCATTCACTGCATGATATTCGCATTCACGCACATATTTTTCTATTATTAAGCTGAAGAAAAATCTCTACTAACGTGTGGAGGTCTTCATTCACTGCTCGATATTCACGCACAAATTTTCTTGAATATTATTAAGCTGAATAAATAAATATAAAAATTAATAAATAAGGTAAAATACGTCGGAATTTTTGACTGATTTATGATAGTGTTATCATTCCCTGCAAAATATTCGCATTCACGCACATATTTTTCTATTATTAAGCTGAAGAAAATTTTCTACTAAATATCTGCTTCTTTTTATTTTTCTCAGTTTATTCTTTTAGCTTTTTCATGATAATGCCAGCCATTAGCAATGCATGCAATATAGCAGCCCTTATTGTATATGTATTATCTTATTATATATGTACCTGCTATCAACATTGGGTGCAATCAGAATGCGGAAGTGGCCTTACAAGACACTTTGCTTGTCTTTTTATAGTTATTTTAGTTTGTAGATGCGAATTATGATTAATAACATTAAATGACTATAGTACTCATTCCGATGAAGTGTTTTCGCAAGTTAGAATTGAGCACTCAACATTGTTAACTTAACATTGATTCCACATTGGTAACGATCATTAAATTCAAATATTTATGTTTAATACATCGATATTAAATGTATATTTCAATCATCACATTTGCTTGGTATATTTCTCTCTCATTAGGTACTAGTTGAACACGAATGTATCTAAAAAGGCTGTGCTTCTCACTATGAGTAATGACAGCTTCTGTCTGCACTCACAATCATCGCTGCACTCACAATCACCGCTGCACTCACAATCACTGCACTCACAATCACCGCTGCACTCACAATCATCACTGCACTCACAATCACCGTTGCACTCACAATCACCGCTGCACTCACAATCATCGCTGCACTCACAATCACCGCTGCTCTCACAATCTTCGCTGCACTCACAATCACCGCTGCTCGCACAATCACCGCTGCTCTCACAATCATTGTAGTTCGTAAGATATTCGTAGTACCGTAGACTTTCGAGAAAAGTTAAGGTTATCAGAGGTGAACACTTCAAGGGTTGATGGTAATTTCGGAAAGCTAATGTGTGGTTCCAAAATTTGGGGAGGTTACCCTTACTTTCAGAGGGATACCCAAACTGGGCAAATTACCTTCACTTTTAGAGAGGTACCCGAACCGGGGCAAATAACCTTCACTTTTAGAGAGGTGCCCGAACCGGGGCAAATTACCTTCACTTTTATAGAGGTACCCACCCGAACCAAGGCAAATTACTCTCAGTTCTAGTAGAGCTCTCAAACAAGAGTATGTCATCCGCAGTTTTGGAAACCTGCACCAGAATTATCATCAACCAGACCGAAAAACTGATAAAAATCGGAGTAGAAGTATAAATTGCAGAGAAAATACAAAGAACTTTTTCGCATTTGGATCCTCACTTTTTAACATCAGTCGAGTCTTATTTATCAGACGCCGATCTCTCGCATCACATTAAAATATTCATATTGCCGGTCGCGCGGCATTGATAATAAACAACGCAAAATTCTTTGCCGAATGTCAACAGGAAATTTTTCTGCTCTGCCTCAGACCTCAGTCAGCTGACATGATGCTGACATGATGCTGACATGATGCTGACATGATGCTGACATGATGCTGACATGATGCTGNTATCGTCATCTTGCTGCCAACATGTAACTATCGTCATCTTGCTGCCAACATGTAACTATCGTCATCTTGCTGCCAACATGTAACTATCGTCATCTTGCTGCCAACATGTAACTATCGTCATCTTGCTGCCAACATGTAACTATCGTCATCTTGCTGCCAACATGTAACTATCGTCATCTTGCTGCCAACATGTAACTATCGTCATCTTGCTGCCAACATGTAACTATCGTCATCTTGCTGCCAACATGTAACTATCGTCATCTTGCTGCCAACATGTAACTATCGTCATCTTGCTGCCAACATGTAACTATCGTCATCTTGCTGCCAACATGTAACTATCGTCATCTTGCTGCCAACATGTAACTATCGTCATCTTGCTGCCAACATGTAACTATCGTCATCTTGCTGCCAACATGTAACTATCGTCATCTTGCTGCCAACATGTAACTATCGTCATCTTGCTGCCAACATGTAACTATCGTCATCTTGCTGCCAACATGTAACTATCGTCATCTTGCTGCCAACATGTAACTATCGTCATCTTGCTGCCAACATGTAACTATCGTCATCTTGCTGCCAACATGTAACTATCGTCATCTTGCTGCCAACATGTAACTATCGTCAGTCCTGAAAAGATCCGGTCAAATGACACGATTTTAGATCTTCTGTGAACAAGGCACGAAAAGTAGGAATCGGCGACACGCCACATCCCACACCTACACTTCAGCGCCGGCATCGCTATGTTATGTTATGTATGACACTTGATGCCCCACATTTGTCTGGTGTTTGCGACTGGTGACGATACCGACCGTGGTGGCCCCTTCCTTCAACTCTAACCGGACGTCGTGAAGATGCCTATAGGGCCATACTTTCAAAACTCGCTAAGTGAACGAAAGTACTTACGCTCTATTTTCTTGTCTATGATTGGCGGATTTTGCTTGTAAGGCCGTCAATGATTGGCTGATGAACTTACGATCTCTTAACTTTTTTGAAAGTATAGGCCCAGATCTCTGCCAAGTTCCATCTCCCGTCATCTTCCAACCTGCTGCACGAGACGTTGACCGTTGGAGATATTACTCTTTGACCGAAGCAACGCATGAGTTAAGATCAACTATGGTGTGTGGCACACCGACTCAAGTGCGCTGTCATCTATGCTTTGCCAAACGGTGTTTAAATTTGCACCGTCAAATAGTCTTCTGAAGTTAGTCTGAAATAAGAAATGCTACTCAGGAACCGTCATTCCTGTTAAATCTGTAGAATCCATAACTCAAAGTACGGAGCTCGTGGGAAGATATATCCTTGTGTTGCGATGCGGTAGCATTTGTTTAATCGATGTAATTTGTCCTGAGCAATTTTACTCAATTGAGGACCTTACCGAGCCTATATATATAATTGTGGAAATCTGTATATACAGATTTCTATATCCAGTAGTGACTCGAATTCGTAACTCGCACCATCATTTCTAGTGAACGTCATAATTATTTTTATCGAATCCCAAAGCTCGTTGCAGACCATTTTTTGTAACTTCGTGTAGCTCATGTAACTAACTTGCCTAAAATTTAGCTATTTACTTCAATGCTTACTGATATTCAATTGTATAAACAATAAATAAATAAATATTTTTAATTTTCAGGTATGGAAAGTATTCGTCTAATTTGTGAACAATAAAATTCAGTTTACTCCTTACTGCTCCTTACTGCCACATGTGTTCAAGTTGTTGCTTACTGCCACATTGCAGGTTGCTGCTTACTGCCACAATGCAGGTTGCTGCTTACTGCCACATTGCAGGTTGCTGCTTACTGCCACAATGCAGTACTGCCACATTGCAGGTTGCTGCTCACTGCCACATTGCAGGTTGCTGCTCACTGCCACATTGCAGGTTGCTGCTCACTGCCACGCAGCTGCTGCACGTGTACGACGCGCCCACAACACGCGAGTGGCTGGAGACCCACGTGACGTCACTCAAGAGGAAGCTACGCGAGGAACAGAAACAACGCCAGGACCTCAGCAGGCATGTGGGGGGTCGCGTCTTGGGGTCCCCAGGCTTGCACTTGTTGCGGTCCAGGGCCTATACTTTCAAAATTCGCTAAGTGAACGTAAGTACTTACGCTCTATTTTCTTGTCTATGATTGGTGGATTTTGCTTGAAGTACTTACGCTCTATTTTCTTGTCTATGATTGGTGGATTTTGCTCAAAGGCCGTCAATGATTGGCTGATGAACTTACGATCTCTTAACTTTTTTTGAAAGTATAGGCCCAGGAGAGGAGGCCAAGTTGCCAGGCGTATAAATCACGCGTCCATTGTCTGCTAGTCCGTAAGTCGCCTGGCGACTAAAACTCAGCAGACCTAACAGACTGCAGGACAGCAGACCTAACAGACTGCAGGACAGCAGACCTAACAGACTGCGCAGACATTAAAGAGGATGGAGGGTCAGTAGACCTTAAAAAAGATGCTGAAGCAGGATAGACAAAACTCACTAGGGAGCCAAAGGGGGGCGACAGCCTGAAAAAGTTTGGGAACCACGGCTGTAAAGTCTCTCATCACGTATAATTTTTTGCGTAATTTCTTGTTTATGCGCTCAGAAAAATATATGGGTCATATCGTAAAAATAGCGACACATTTTCACGTAATTAAGTTGCGAAATAGAGAAGCGCAATCAATGTCACAATTCCTTTATGGGCAGTACGACTTCTTACAATTAAGTGTCCACAGCTGCCGATATGTACTATGATAAACCATGTGATAAATATGAAGTAACAACCTTTAGTTGCAGGTGCCACGGATTGTCAGAGTTGTGAAGATCACCCTACTTATTTCTCATAGTGTTAATGTCACTCGTTAGCTTACATCGCAAATTAACAAGAAATTTAGAAGTAAGGAAAATCTAGAAAAGTTCGCAGTGTCTTGATAAAAAACGTTTTGTAGTTCAGCTCCATAGTCAGTTCGAAGAATCTAATATGCACATAAAATCACAAGTTACTACAGTCTAAATTCAAGAAACCGAAATTAAAACCTAAATTTACATATATAAAACAAGACAAAGAAAAATTTCTACAAAACTTATCTATTCGCAATCTCAAGTGGATATAAGCTAAACGCTTAATTCAAACTGGGGCTCTGTTTAAAAATGTACAATGATTCTAAAATACGCAGTTCTGAAGGACCGGAGTTGGAAGCTAACACCTTAAAGTTACTCAGATAACGGAACATCACACTGCTCGGCGTGCATGTGCACAGCCGAATGATGGAGCGAGTAACTGCCCAGTCTTGCAACTCCTGCCCGAATGTTCTGCGACCCTAGAATAAAGATTGCGTGACGTCATCCCGACTTACGCAGATGCACGTGGTGCAGAATAATATTAATAAACTCGGGACAAACGCAAATGAACAGGGAGCATGTCTTTGTATCTAAAGAAAGAGCCGATTTTGAAATTGTTTGCCAGCAAAATTATTGCATGAACAAGACTTGCAATTCTTTTAGCATAGCTTCGGACGCAGGGCGGAAGTATGGAAAGAACAATAAGCAACGTTCCTACTATGTTCTCTTCAACATGTGCTAAAACTAGGAAGAATTAAAGTTATGCAGGGAGCTGGAGTTAGGCGAGGTGTTATACTGACTAGGAGATGATGTAAAGCTCGTAAAGTGCCAATGTAAACGTTTTTGTGACAACTATAACTTAAAACCCTGTCGTGGGGCCGCATTGGACTAGTCATCAGAGGCTCCCGCAAATCTGAAAAAAAAAAATAAATAAATAAAAGAAACTTTCCTACTATTGCGCTCGAGAACAACCCCACTGCATCGCTTCGACGTGATTTCTTGCTTCGGGCAGTCACAATATTCGCTAGCAATTCTTGGGGGTAATTACTGTCGCTCCCACCCCTGTGGGCTTTACGGCTGAGCGCACTCACGCCGAGCTGTGTGCTGTTCCTGTATCTGTCCAAGGTGTTAGCTTCCACTTCCGGTTCTTCAGATCTGCGTATTTTAGAATCCTTGTACATTTCTAAAAAATTCAGTTTTTAATTGCAGTCCATTGAATTTAAATTATACTAACTTGTGAGTTTATCTGCATTTAAGAATCTTTGAACTGACGATGGAGCTGGACCCTGAAACGTTTTTATAAAGATACTATGAAATTAGGCGGACCTTTTTTTTTTTTGCTTCGGATTTCCTTGTTCTCTCCTAGTAATGTCGGCGTTGAAGAATAGGCCTAGTTTTGTCAGTCGACTATTCTTGTACTTTTCGACGTGTCTTGTTCTAAAGGAGAACATATATATGGATACATAACATCATCTAGTCTATTCTTGTACGCGTTCATACGCGGAGCGTCAACTATACGAGCTGTGGGTCTTTTCAACATGTCGGCGACTCGAAGCAAGAAGTGTTGACGCACTGATGCTCATTCTTATTTCATATTCTGGGAATCCTTCGGGTATCTTGGATAAACCAAGACTATACGTAGATACTCCGATGAGGTCGGCACGCAGACATCGATAACAAAGACTTGGAAGCTTCATGAGATCAGCCATTCGGAGACTTTGGTATAAGATTTTTCACTCGTGGGTAATGTGTAAAATCTCATTAAATTTAGATGGAAGGCGATACTGTTAAAACATAATTTGGTATTGTCTGTCACGCTTTGGTGGTGTGAAGGTAAGGCTTAAGCATAGTTTGCTTTCGATTGCCACGGTTTAATGGCGTGCATTTGAATAAATATATATTTTTCAAACGTATTATGTACTCAAATATTCCTAATTGACTAGAAGCAGTAAGCGGCGATCAAAAAAGAGATGCCCGCTCAATTGCCTTCAAGATTATTCTTATCTAAGGCTAATTCGCATCAATAAAAGTGGAAATCAATCCTTATACTCATACGACGTAACCTAAAGATAGCTTAATCGACATTGCATCAAGCAGCAATTCTTTATCAGTGAGTTTCGTTTCATAATAGTAATTTTGGTGAAATGTATTCCCAATCATCCCGTTAAAAAGACGCTTCTAATAATTGAATAATACATATCAACTTTGCATTGATGGCCTTATGTATACTCATGGCATTTCTTCAATTACTCTTCGTTTTAAAACTTTAATGAACGCAATTGGAAGCATATAAAATGTACATTGAGCAAGTGAATGTTCTTTAACATATCTAAATCGAACAGTTTTCTAGAATTAGTGGTGTAGAATCAACGTTAACAATCGACAGTAATTGACAAATTTGCGTAAATCGGTAAACACTAAACACGCCAAACGACATTTCTTACTGCCGCTGTGGCCAGTAAGAAATGATCCCATTTTGATATTTTGAATTTGAATCAATTCTAAAATATACTATTCAACTTATTGCTATTTATGTCTGGTGTTGAATTGATCTTTATGCATAATCCTAATGAAAGGACGATTTTTTTTTACTTTTTCCATAACACAAAGTTGGGACGCCTGTCGGAGAACACCACGGCCGTGCATCGAATGGACTATCATGATCCCTTCCCTGAAGAACGTAGCCTATAACACTTCTTGACTGTAACATTATCAGCCGCAAGCCACCAGGCAGATCACATCCATTGAATTGATCAATCAGCCTACAGGAAAGTAGCATGACGTAGAATGGCCCAGCATCGTCTGCCAATACGCGAAAAAATTTGACACCACTCGGACGGAGCGCGCCGGAGCCGTCCGTATCTGTCCCGTGTGTCGAATCAGCCTACGGTCAGCTGTGCACCACCAATTTTATGCACCAGTAAGCCGTGAAAATTTTTTACGTTTTGCCTTCGTTAGCGAGTATTTTTCTCTTTTCCCTCATTCGTGATTTAAACAGCAAAATATTGCTTTAATTCGCAGTGTATCAGAGATTTCTTTTAAAATATTGAACAGATTCGAACGAAACTTTGCATAAAGAAACCTAACCTCCCAACGGTGATGTTTAGCTCGTGACAATTTTTTTTATTTTGCCTTCGTTTGCGAGTTATACGGCTTTACGTAAATGGCTCATGGTCAATGCAAGTTCAAAAATCGGCCAGAGAAATGCCGGTCGTTTCTCCGTATATCCTTATAACTCGCAAACGAAGGCAAAATCTAAAAAATGGTCACGAGCTAAACATCACCGTTGGGAGGTTAAGTTTCTATATGCAAAGTTTCGTTCGAATCTGTTCAGTATTTTAGAAGAAATCTCTGGTACACTGTGAATTTAAGCACTATCTTGCTGTTTAAATCACGAATGAAGGAAAAGAGAAAAATACTCGCCAATGAAGGCAAAACGTAAAAAATTTTCACGAGCTAAACATCACCGTTTAGTACTCAGAAAGTCATATTCAAAATTTCATTCAGATCTGTTCAGTACTCTGAAAGAAATGGCCGATACACAGCAAATTTCGGCACGTTTCGTCATATAACTCACGAATGAAGGCGATATTAAAAAAATTGTCACGAGCTTGACATCACCGTAAGGCCATAATGAATATGTGTACCAAGTTTCATCGAGCTACGTTCAGTACTTGGTAGATATTCCAGGTACACTGACGGCCGCGCGACCGGCCGCAAGTCCGGCCGTAAATTTGTCCGAGACGTTTCCTTTCAGGGCTGATTGGTGCACAAATTTGGTGGTTCTCTGCTGCGTTCCCTGAAAAATTACAAATACTATAACCTTATTAGCAAAATAGCTGATATGGTACTATTTCACACTGTAATTCAATTGCGTTATAAATGAAAATTACATGGTTAAATCGTAAATTCAATTTTTTCATACGTGTAACTTGTAGCTTAAATTACGAAATATTCTATGATCTTTGAATGTTGAGCTCCGTTGTAAAATTTTCCAACTCCTGTTCAGACGATTACGCTGCGTGGTTCTCTATCTCTGACGTAGTCACACAGCGCGACTGTAGTATAAATGGAGAGAAATCGAGTACGCAAGTTAGTTCGCCTTGAGCCGTCGCAGAGAGTGGTATCGAATACGCTCTGCGTCACTGAGGGAATCTTAAGTGAATTTTTAAGCCTGCCAGTTTTAGGTTATGGGTAAGTTAAGTATGCATGTAATAGAAGTTCTAGCTTGTTGAATTTAAGTTGAACTTTAATTATTTTTGCTGTCTGAACTGACTCGATAACATATGATCGCATGAGTCTTGATCTCTCTCAGCTGCTGAATCGCGTGGTATACTTGTTGGCTGCCCGTGAGTTGAGTTTTACCTGAACCAACTGTAGGTGCAGATAAGATTCTTATCGTGGGATTCACTTCAAATTATATGTGCTGTAGGTTCAGACATATTTAATTTTGTCACCTTCGTTCGTTTCAGTGACTTCTTTTCCGCTCTTTCGAGGCAGCACATTTCCTACCCAAATTTTGTTGTGGAAAATTCTGACTTGTGTTTTCGCTGGAATAAAAATAAGGTGTGAATTTATAAGTGACATAATTCGATGTTCGTTGAAATTTTCTGCAGTTGCATATGAATGACTAAGATGCGTAGTTTCAACTTCACGCTTGCCTGAGAGTTTTGCGACTAAGCAGGGTAGCCGACTAAGGTATATCATGAAGAACTATTATCTGAATATAAAATATCTGAATGCAAGGCATGACAACGTTTGATGTGCACGGCTAGAATAGGCTGAAATGTAAAAGCCCCTGCTACATAACTACATTATAACATTTGTTTGTTAGCGTTGGATTTCACATGGCCATTAGCCGCCCATTAGTTATACGCTTGTACCCATTAGTTATTATATTATCATTCGTACACCAATTGCAGATAGAAATTCTCCGAGTCTTTGAAATTTGTGCGAATCTGCTAAGAGATAACCCGTCTCACAGTGCAGAACTAAATAGATATCATGTCATCTATCTCGTGTTGTGACCGATGCCATGCCGAAGCACATTTTTTTCCAACAGCAAAATTATTCTGCATTCCTAGACTTAGCACTGCTAGTTGAAAGTCCGAAGCTCGGTGAATGAAGGACATAGCTCTGAATGAATAGCGATGACGTACATTGCTATTGCGCAATCCCTCGTCCTCTTTTCCGAGAGGACTGATTAGGTGGTGACGTGTACAATGACGTCATGGTTTGGACAGCTGCGTCGACCAATGGCAATAGTGTGCGTCATGCCAGCAGTTTCCTGCGTGAATTGCACGTGGGAAAAGAATAATCAATCGGCAGTACTTATTTGTGGTCACTGGTCATAACTGCGAGAGAAAGCCACATCAGTTATATATCATTGAATTTTCAAGCTTTTCTAAATTTGAAGCTTAATTTAGTACATAGCTTCGCAGACACGTGTCATTCGAGGATAACGTGGCATCTCCATGAGCTATTTTTGTCCGGACGTTCTTCCGCGTGTTGCAGTGAGATGTCGCCACGTGTTCCCTGCTGACCTCGGCAATTTCACTATACTCTATTTAACGTCATGGTTGAACTATATAAGGTCGACCCACGAGAAGTGCCGTCTTTCAGTTCAGCTTTCTTTTTACGTCACGCAGATCGAAAAACGTAAACAAACCCGTCATTCTCATGACGGATTGGTTGACTGGTTTGAACGCATTTAGGTGATTGGTTAATGCTTGTGACGCGAAAACGAGCTTCTCAAGGGTCAACCTTATACTAGTTCAACCCTGATTAAACGTTGTGTAGGCACAGTAATTAGCATAAATTGCTGCGTAATTATTTTCGTTGCACCTCGTAAGCTTGCTGATTCTGCTTTTTTTTCAATTTCATCCGTGAAATCTGTCCACATTGAAACGTCGCTCTCAAACACTGTTCAGTGAAAGAAATTTCTCTTGGGTAAATAGAATGTAGTGAACTCCTGGAACGTTGCGCACTGCTACTTTTCTAGTCCGACGCTGCGGTATTTGTACTAAAAGCGTATTAGAGATAACCTCCATTATGGGACTTGTAATTTACGTACTTCCATAACTAACTCTTCAAAAGATCTAGACAACCTGATATCTAGAAAAAAAAACAACTGAAATCTAGAAGCGATTTTTAATCTACCGTCCGTTGAAAAGATTTGATCAAAAGGCCAGTCTAGTCAAGAAAAGTACAAGAATCGGCGACAGGCCTATCCAGGCCTATTCTTTAATGCCGAAGATACTATACTATACTAAAAGCTTCAAAAGCTATCTGTGGGTCAGCATCTGAAAGTCTCTGCACGATCTGATGATGCCATCACGATCGAACCTCAGAAGTACGGCAATTGTGTAGCTGTAGCATCTATTTTCTTCAAATTCTCTCTGCGATATCGAGCGGAACTATCGGCTCTGTATTCTGATCACTCACCCAGGCAGAGTTCATACCATATCGCCGGGCACGTGCCAGGCATGTGAAAGTCTCGGTCCAGTCCAATGTTTTAATGCATTTCCATGGAAGCATTCACACCATGGGCATGGCAGGTGCCTTGCACGGCTGGTGTAAATGCATCAATGAAAATGCCTTGACTAATGTTGGACTGGCATATGCGTTGCAGAATGATGTGTACCCGGCCTAAATCGTCAAGGCTGTTTAAACTGGTGTTTCTTTAGGTACTTTACCATCTTCATTAATCTTGGATTTTTTTACAGAAAACTCTTTAGACGAAACAGATGGCTTAGGAGTCGGTGGGCTGAACTACAACATCCCACCGGCGTCACCCAGGATCATGGGCTGCTCTCAGCCTGTCACCCTCGGCGAGGAGGCCTCCGAAGAGGACAGAGAAGTCATCGTTGAATGGGGCACACGCGACTCCTGCTGGCCCAGTTGACTCGAGAAGCAGCCGGGCCACAAGAGCCCGACATTTTCCCAGTCGACCACCGCGCCTCCGCTTCAGCGCGCGCAGGGTCGCCGTGGCAGTGCTAGCAGGTGGGTAGTCAGCCCAACTACTGAAAACTTGTTAATTCAACTCATTGGGATTCTGAGGCAATTCATTCTTTTCTGAGAATTGGGACATCGGAAATACCGTGACTAGTCTTTGGTATAATGATTAGAGATGATTAGGTATATTGGTATAATGATTAGAGAATAGCAGATCGGAGATATTTGTCGAGAACACTTGGTATCTGTTATACCGATGAAGGCTCGATATCGAACTTAACCCCGGAGCAAAATCAATGTTGTAGCATGAAGGAGAATAAAACCTGCTAGACAAGGCACGTTCTTCAACTACGAATTTAATATATTGAACGCCTTATTAAAATATTATTGGCTCATAACTCATTGTTTTTAACCTCGACAGTTCGTGTATACTTTCTACTTACGGAAGTTCTTAACTTGCAGTGTGGACAGCGCAGTCAGTGGTAGTACAAGCATCTCCTTTACTTCCAACTCGTACGCGTCTTCAGGTTTCATCACAAGAACAGAAGAATTTGGTTCATTAAAGTTGCCGATATCAGATTACTCTGAAGCGCACTCCTCGGGTTACTTCTCGTCACGGTGTGACGGCGTGAGTGTGACGGACAGCAGCGCCCGTGACGACGACTCGTCCAGTGACGACAGCGACTGGGACGAGGACGAGTGGCCAGCGCATCACCCACTCGTACTGCCCCTCTACGGCTGTGAGCGGCCAGAACTTGAGTTCTCGTGTGAGCGCGACTTGCGAACTTTCCTGGTGCCAGTGAGGCAGCAGCTGCAGGACTGCCTGCAAGCCTTGCCCTACGACACAGTGTCAACATTTCTACAGTAAGTTTACCAGATCTCTGTGAATTTTTTGAATTAACGCTGTCTTGGGTAACTGTACTTGGATGGTTCTAGGATTGATCGAGGATTTCTTCTATTGTTAGCACTGGTTTCGTGCTACGATCAATTCGCATTTATTGGCTTTGTGATTGTATTTATTACATACACAACGCCCAGTTTGATTACTTGGCTACTCGCCTTCGTGGCCGTATCTAGTAATGAAACACTAGTGCCGAGTGCTTTTACTGTTCATACTCACGTTGTGATCCACTTGCAGGTTCTGCCAAGAGTTTAACAAGAACCGTTCAGACTACAGCTCTCTGTCAGAGTTCTTCCGTGACTACGACATACCGGTACTGCCCGGCCGCTACACCTGCGTCGGGCTCAGCTCCGACCTCCTGTCCAAGCTTGTGCATTTCGAGTCGTCTCACCCCGGCCTGAAGGACTCCATGTACCTGGTCAGTCCTGCACAAAAATTTTGGTGTTGAATATCTCTTTGATATTCCGACATTATTATAACGATCTACTTTGGTTTTATTATCAAAATGTTCTGCTCATCCGTTGCACCTTTCTTCTGCAATTTACCATCTGAAAGAAAGTAAACTAATCTCAAAAGTTAAAAGAGATGAAAGTTTAATTTTTTGCATAATCATTTCTTTTACATATTTACTTCCTATGTTGTCAGGTGTCGTGCGAAGAGGACATCGAGCGTCTCGACTGGTACTGCTCTAACTCGACGCCGCCGCTGTTCCCGAGCGAGAAGGAGCACGTGCTGGTGTGCGTGCGCCTGCGCGTAGCAGGACGCCCGGGAGTAGTGCTCATGGACCCAGGCTATCATTTGTCGGAGCCCATGGTTGTGATGGAGGATGGCTTGAGCCCTCACGCTGCCACCCACGTCGCCAAGTGTGGCACTACCACCAAGACCAACACCTACGAGATCTACGAGCATAACTCCTCGTACGTCGTGTGGCGGTCCAGCAAGGAGACGCCCCTGGGAACCTCGAAATGTGTCAACGTCGTTCACGTCTCGCGTCCTTTCCTGTCTGGGCTTGACGTGGCTGAGCGACATAACCTTGTCTACGGAATGAAAACATTGATTAACAGAGCACGGAATGGTGAAATTAGATCAGGTTTTTACTTCACTTTGCAGCCGATCAGAACCGCTAAATTGACTTTGTTCTTTTCCGATGATAATGGCGAACAGTTCCGCGTGAAGGTGCCGTTTACGAAGTTCCTCGATGGGCCAAACTCTGTTGGTCATAACACATCGTTGGAGCGCTGGAGCCCTGCACGCAAGTGTGCCTGGACGTGTGGGGAAGAGGATCTCTGGCGTGAAGCTCTGGCTTGTGTGGCCAGAGACTCGGGCAGAGGACGAGAGATTTTTGACATCCTGCCCCAGATAGCCTCTTTGCTCGCTGATAGCCATCTCCTGGATCAGCTCTTGGAGATAAATGCTGCCATAGTGAACATGAGCAAGGATAACTGAAGACGGAATATTGGTTGCCACGTACGGGAAAACTCTGTCGGAACTGATTCCTTTACCTTGAGTTATACAGTACTACTTTGTGCTCTTTCTTTTTTAATTGTGCAGAATACATTTTTTAAGCGATTTTATGTTGATTTGGCCGTGATCAATTTTCATTTTACACATTTTTAGCGCTTCACTTCATATTTTATATTGTCTTGGATTTAACAGAATTTTACATAATTTATATTGCGATAGTGAAATATTTACACGACAGCTATCTCCTTTTACGTTGATAGCAGTGATTTTTAACGCGCTAGAAATCAACGGTAACAAGAATAATCAAAATAAAGCTCATAAGCGCTTAATGTAGATCCTTCATTGCTGCTTCTTCGCTGTGAATTTGTTGTGATTAGACTCGTCGGAATTTGCCAACGGTGTAAACAGATGTGCAAATAGGACTATATTTTGAATAAATTTTCATACGCGTTTCCTTGCTTCATTCATCAGTTTAATCTTATACGAGCTGCTGCAGTTCAGCAATTGCTACGGTTGCTTCAAGCAGCCTTGTTGACCCTCCGGGAACATGTCGTTCAAATGAATTGTTACGTTAACAATTAAGTTTATCAACCTGGGGCCATACCTACTTTCAAAACTCGCTAAGTGAACGTAAGTACTTACGATCTATTTTCTTGTCTATGATTGGTGGATTTTGTTTGCGTGGCAGTCAATGATTGACTGATGAACTTACGATCTCTTAACTTTTTTTGAAAGTATAGGCCCAGAGGACGTTTGTACGCAACAGGGAATAATTGAAAGTTGTACTTGGCGGCAACCAGCCAACCATCAGTGCAAGTCATTTTGCGCTCACTAGAACGTACGGTATCCTTTATGGGAAGTAGGTTTGTGACAATAATGCACCGCTTACTCGTGTAAGGCGGGAAAGGGTTAACAGCGGCTGAATTATGAGCAAGTTCACTATTGAAGTACAAAAAGGTTCTATGATAAATTAAGAGTCTTTCGTTGTCCTGCAGAGTCGAGTCTGAACTCTGGGCTGAAAGCATATTGTAAGTTTTGAATGCCGCCTGAATTCGGTGGGCTGCCCGCGTTTTCTGCTAAATAAATTGTAGTAAAGAAGAGGTCTTGAGTTACTAGAACTGATAAGATAATGTCATGGTATGGATTGGCGATGCGGCCTGACGAGTAGCGCTCGTGTAGCTTTGCAACTACTTACAACGTTGGGGTTAGAGACAATGGCGAACTAACAAGGCTCGAAAAATGATCCCTCGGCACTCGTAGTGAGCCTTGTGCCGTTTTATTGTGAAATATACCGCGAATTACCCTGGGTGTGGTCACAGTAAACACTTATCTTTTCAAATGAGTGACTAAACTTTCGAGCTATACCAGCAGCAGACCGGGCCAAACTTTAGTGACTGGATAGCTGTCTGGAGCTCTTGTAGACAAGTTGGCTTATGAACACCACGCACTGTACTTTCCACCTCTCCAGTCACCTCCCCACCCCCAGCACGGTCTTCAGCACTGGATGGATCATGTGTGAAATGTTCAAGGAAAAGCATTGCTATTTTATAATTTGAGGAGGAGTGGTTGCCAATTGGAAGGTTTCTCAATCCTTGTTTGCCCCGAATGCTCTTAATTGCACGCCTGAACCATGCGTCACAGGTAACTGAGGTAACTGATATAATCTGTGATAAGTAGTGAGCGATTTTCCACCGTTCGCTGGCAGTTGCTGCTGACCATGTCCAGCAATTCATTTAAAAGATCATGAATTTGTAAACTCTGACGTCATTACTATTTTTTAGATCCTAGGTCATTTAATATACTCGTAAAATGGAACGTTTTACATATATGCGTGGGACATTCCAATGAATTGTGTAACACTGGAATTTCAGTCATTTACTACAGATAGCGTTAAAATGTAATTAAATACGCACCTATCAGTTACGTCATGCTTATCTACAACTCGACCATTTCCCTTGTCACGTGATTAACATATGTCACATATTAAAATATCGAACAAGGTGTACGCCATCCCAGATTATTCGTTGTTTGATTTGGGGTTTACCCTGTAAAATCTCGGAAACTTTAGAGATCCAAAAGTATTGGTTGATAATAAAAAACGAACTAAGGAAGCTCTGTCAGGTGGGTGTGTTTATTAAGAAACGATTAAATGATTCGCACGAAAGAAGGAAGTGAGGACCTGGTGACACTGCATCGATTGACACAATGCGCACTTTCCATCAACGAAAATAATACGATCCGCAGGCTATATAAGAGAACTGCTAGTGCAACAATAAGAAATATGACAACAATCTTGAACAATATGAAGTTAAATATTAAAGATATCTGTTCATATTCGAGACTCGAGGTCAGCGCGTACGATCTTTTTATGAACATTTTCACAGCTTGCTATGGGTCTCGAACACGTAACTCACTACTCAGATCCTGCATTGCTTAACCACTCGGCCGCCTAGCCGATTTTGACCAAAACTGTGGCAGGGAGCTGAGATCGAGCCCTGAACTCCCTGCTCCAACTTAGGTACTCTGAACTGTTATCACGGGGCCTTTGTCCCTGTAGCTCAAGGGCTCCCTTTAAGCCTACGGTGTTCCCAAGTAATCTCCAGCTTTAAGCTTTGAGGGTAATGAAGCTGTTGCGTGCTGAGGCAGAGCGTTGCTGCAGGATTAACTTTGTAGCTCATACTGCGCCTCTGACAGATCGTTATTGATGAGTATACTTGTAATCGCGGCTTCAAAATTTCAGTTGCAAGGGCATGAATAAAATCGGAAAGTAGGATGAGGTCAAAGAAGGAGTGGCGTCGGTACACGTTAAAGAGTTGCTTGCAAGTGCTGTATCTTTGCACAGCTCTGTCATGTATTTATTGATACGTGGGCGCTGAGATTAGGTCACCGAGATATGCGCAAATTTGTAAGCGGAGAGTTAAAATGTGAAGTTCTTCGCTTATGAGTCTCTGAAGAGGCCTGGTGTTAATTCAATCATTTGGTCGTTCATGTCCTCCAACAGGAAGCAGTAACCAGGAGCTCACGTCTTGGCTGAAGTTGAACTCAAGAAGAATTGGGGTTTTACTCAAATATTGTGGATTTGGCTGTTTATCTTTTACTTGCGAAATTATAGGTTGATGTGGAAGTGCAAATAAAAGAATGTGATGTCATATATTAAAAGGTTTTGAGCGCCACACTTGTGAATGCCGAGTCCTATTTCTTTAATTTCGTTATATTTATTTGTATCGTGTATCTATACTTTACGATCAGGGTAGGGTAGCCCAGTGGGGGTTAGTTCAGAGTACCATAAGTGGAGCAGAGAAGTGCGGGTTCGATCCCAGCTCTGTGTGCCAGTTTATGGTCAAAATCGGCGAGGAGGCCGGGCGGTTAAGCACAGCAGAATTGGAGCAGTGAGTTGCGTGTTCGAGACCGCGACAAATTGTGAATGTTCTGCGGTGTTAAGAATCAGCGACAAGCCTACGGCCTAAGCTTAATAAGAGTTTTTTAAAAGATACATTTCATACTCATTCTCATTTACCTATATCATATGAAGTCTTTTGAGTTGATGATATGTGCCCATACGCCAACGAGAGCTGAAAGTCTAGTCAGAACATTTTTTTACTATTTTTCTGATATGTTTCTTTTACATGGTATATTATTATCAATATGCGAACATTATCAACTATTGCCAGAACCGAGCAAGTCAATAGTCAAAGCTGATTACTTTATTTAGTCACACGTGACCATAAAGAACGACGTTCTTATTCACAATCAACGATATCTGGTCCTTTCGAGTGGAAAGTTACACTGGAATATTACTTTCATGCATTCCTGTTCAAAATATCTCTCAGTATGTCGGAGAAATCTTGGGGTAAGTCATAAATTAATATATATAAAATTAACAAATTTCATCATTGATGTCTATTACCAACGATTTTTCCCTATTTATTTCAAATTACTTTCTCTGATTCTCCGATATGATCTGATCTTCTGAAGTCTGAACTGAACTTCTGAGGCTTTGCCTTGCTGCCTGTGCCTTTTTGTCTGGCAGTAAATGAGGATCTCGTAGCTTGAATTTTCTCAAGCATTATAAATAAAGAATATCAATTTCTATATTTTATGACTGTATGGTGAGATTGTGAGAATATGTTTATGGCAGTTTTTACTACAAATGTGAAATGGTTGGTTGTGAAGTAGCCTAGTAGGTAAGCCAATTTTGAATTTAGAATAGGGTAAACTCACCATATTCCGACACTGTGGGTAATTCTGACATCCCTCAGCTTTTTCCTTTATATTAATCATGGTCTTAGTTGCACACACACGTAGATGATTGAAATAGTGACGTCATACTATTGCGCGATAGCATGGTGGTTTTTTAGCAAATCCTTGGGCATTTAGCCCCAGCAGACTCCAGCAGGCACTCCGCAGGCACAGTGGCGCTCCGAAGCAGAAAATCCTAGATCCAGGTTTTTTTGCTTCCCACTCGGTTTCTAGGTTTTTCATTAACAAACTGATCCTAATCTAATTTTTTTCAGAATGGTGCGCTGAAAGCAGAAATCAGTCAACAGTTATAGCCAACTTAAGCCAAGAAAGGGAGAACTGCTACAAGACTTACGCAATGGAGATTGGAGCCATTTACAGGAGATATGAAAGTAGATTACTGGATGCATCATGCAACTATTCAGGAATGATTACGATTTACGAATAAATATTACTTACTAAGTTAGTAAAGTTACTATGCTCATAAAATGACGGCTAGCTTAGTCAGAAGTCAGCTCAGTTATCACTTATCAGTAATCCACTCGAGGAGAAACTGGAGATCGGAGTAAGAACAGCGCTTAGCAGTCAACACAGTTCCTGTTACATGAATTAATATGCGCCAGTCGTGGACTATAGATGTAACGTACCATAAACAAAGGACAATAAGGTAGACAACACTTAAAGAATTTTGCACGTGTTAAAAGGGTCGAAAGCCTTAAATTCAGTCACAAGAGTTAAAATATATTAATATTTTTGCTTTCAAAACATACATTTTATTTTCTATGTACTATATTGATTATCGGCTGCCATTCTGCAACAAAATAATGTGTCGATCTATCTAAATAGTCATGGCAACAACTCATTGCTATTTAAATTAAAGACTCATTAAGCAATTCAAGTGTTTTTTTCCTTCCTAATTTTTATTTGTTCATAATTCTCTCGTTTAATAATTTTATCACAACGATTGTATCCTTGACTTGAGGTTTGTTTGAAGAACTTCGAAAGGCGATGTAGACTGAATCGACAGTTCTGAGACAAATTTCCACTGAAAATGTTCCACGTATACTTTTTTTAAATCGAAACCAATCTTGACCTAATAAAATGAAGGGTAGTTTTTTTCCATATTATTCAAACTTCGAAGTAGTTCCCTTCGATATTATTTAGCAAATTATGGCTACTTTTTATTTGC